>NW_027456034.1:0-26408 GCF_040206685.1 Ascaphus truei | reverse complement strand
CCTGTATCGGTGTGTGACGTATTATACGATCAGTCCGTGCCTGTATCGGTGTGACGTATTATACGATCAGTCCGTGCCTGTATCGGTGTGATGTATTATACGATCAGTCCGTGCCTGTATCGGTGTGACGTATTATACGATCAGTCCGTGCCTGTATCGGTGTGACGTATTATACGATCAGTCCGTGCCTGTATCGGTGTGTGACGTATTATACGATCAGTCCGTGCCTGTATCGGTATGTGACGTATTATACGATCAGTCCGTGCCTGTATCGGTGTGACGTATTATACGATCAGTCCGTGCCTGTATCGGTGTGTGACGTATTATACGATCAGTCCGTGTCTGTATCGGTGTGTGACGTATTATACGATCAGTCCGTGCCTGTATCGGTGTGTGACGTATTATACGATCAGTCCGTGCCTGTATCGGTGTGACTTATTATACGATCAGTCCGTGCCTGTATCGGTGTGATGTATTATACGATCAGTCCGTGCCTGTATCGGTGTGTGACGTATTATACGATCAGTCCGTGCCTGTATCGGTGTGTGACGTATTATACGATCAGTCCGTGCCTGTATCAGTGTGTGACGTATTATACGATCAGTCCGTGCCTGTATCGGTGTGACGTATTATACGATCAGTCCGTGCCTGTATCGGTGTGACGTATTATACGATCAGTCCGTGCCTGTATCGGTGTGACGTATTATACGATCAGTACGTGCCTGTATCGGTGTGACGTATTATACGATCAGTACGTGCCTGTATCGGTGTGACGTATTATACGATCAGTCCGTGCCTGTATCGGTGTGACGTATTATACGATCAGTCCGTGCCTGTATCGGTGTGACGTATTATACGATCAGTCCGTGCCTGTATCGGTGTGACGTATTATACGATCAGTCCGTGCCTGTATCGGTGTGACGTATTATACGATCAGTACGTGCCTGTATTGGTGTGAGGTATTATACGATCAGTCCGTGCCTGTATCGGTGTGACGTATTATACGATCAGTCCGTGCCTGTATCGATGTGACGTATTATACGATCAGTCCGTGCCTGTATCGGTGTGACGTATTATACACTGGCGACACACTTTATTCGAGCTCGGCTAGTCCCACGAATTCGGGTATACCCGGGTGTATTGAGGTTTGTGACTGTTTTCTGCCCGAGTGCATTGGGTTATTTTCCAGGCAGGGATTGAAGCATTTTATTCCCGCTGGCTGCAATACTGCACAGTATATATATATATACTGCATTACAATTCATGAATTTATGCCATCTGGTAGGCACGCGAAGCATTGCAGCCTATTAAATCCTAATCATTATCATTTAACAGATCAGCCGCCCGTCAGCCAGGCATGAACCCAGGCTGGGAAGGCAAACGCAACGGGGCTTGTCAGAGGTGAGGAGCGGCGCATTCCAGGTATCTGCCAGGTACATACTGGGTATTTGCTCGAATAAAGTGTGTCGGTGCAGTACGATCAGTACGTGCCTGTATTGGTGTGACGTATTATACGATCAGTCCGTGCCTGTATCGGTGTGTGACGTATTATACGATCAGTCCGTGCCTGTATCGGTGTGTGACGTATTATACGATCAGTCCGTGCCTGTATCGGTGTGACGTATTATACGATCAGTCCGTGCCTGTATCGATGTGACGTATTATACGATCAGTCCGTGCCTGTATCGGTGTGACGTATTATACGATCAGTCCGTGCCTGTATCGGTGTGACGTATTATACGATCAGTCCGTGCCTGTATCGGTGTGTGACGTATTATACGATCAGTCCGTGCCTGTATCGGTGTGTGATGTATTATACAATCAGTCCGTGCCTGTATCGGTGTGTGACGTATTATACGATCAGTCCGTGCCTGTGTCTGTGTGTGATGTATTATACGATCAGTCCGTGCCTGTATCGGTGTGTGACGTATTATACGATCAGTCCGTGCCTGTATCGGTGTGACGTATTATACGATCAGTCCGTGCCTGTATCGGTGTGACGTATTATACGATCAGTCCGTGCCTGTATCGGTGTGTGTGACGTATTATACGATCAGTCCATGTCTGTATCTGTGTGTGACGTATTATACGATCAGTGCGTGCCTGTATCGGTGTGACGTATTATACGATCAGTCCGTGCCTGTATCTGTGTGTGACGTATTATACACTGGCGACACACTTTATTCGAGCTCGGCTAGTCCCACGAATTCGGGTATACCCGGGTGTATTGAGGTTTGTGACTGTTTTCTGCCCGAGTGCATTGAGGTATTTTCCAAGCAGGGATTGAAGCATTTTATTCCCGCTGGCTGCAATACTGCACAGTATATATATATATACTGCATTACAATTCATGAATTTATGCCATCTGGTAGACACGCGAAGCATTGCAGCCTATTAAATCCTAATCATTATCATTTAACAGATCAGCCGCCCGTCAGCCAGGCATGAACCCAGGCTGGGAAGGCAAACGCAACGGGGCTTGTCAGAGGTATGGAGCGGCGCATTCCAGGTATCTGCCAGGTACATACTGGGTATTTGCTCGAATAAAGTGTGTCGGTGCAGTACGATCAGTCCGTGCCTGTATCGGTGTGTGACGTATTATACGATCAGTCCGTGCCTGTATCAGTGTGTGACGTATTATACGATCAGTCCGTGCCTGTATCTGTGTGTGACGTATTATACGATCAGTCCGTGCCTGTATCGGTGTGTGACGTATTATACGATCAGTCCGTGCCTGTATCGGTGTGACGTATTATACGATCAGTCCGTGCCTGTATCGGTGTGACGTATTATACGATCAGTCCGTGCCTGTATCAGTGTGTGACGTATTATACGATCAGTCCGTGCCTGTATCTGTGTGTGACGTATTATACGATCAGTCCGTGCCTGTATCGGTGTGTGACGTATTATACGATCAGTCCGTGCCTGTATCGGTGTGTGACGTATTATACGATCAGTCCGTGCCTGTATCAGTGTGTGACGTATTATACGATCAGTCCGTGCCTGTATCTGTGTGTGACGTATTATACGATCAGTCCGTGCCTGTATCGGTGTGTGACGTATTATACGATCAGTCCGTGCCTGTATCGGTGTGTGACGTATTATACGATCAGTCCGTGCCTGTATCTGTGTGAGGTATTATACGATCAGTCCGTGCCTGTATCGGTGTGTGACGTATTATACGATCAGTCCGTGCCTGTATCAGTGTGTGACGTATTATACGATCAGTCCGTGCCTGTATCTGTGTGTGACGTATTATACGATCAGTCCGTGCCTGTATCGGTGTGTGACGTATTATACGATCAGTCCGTGCCTGTATCGGTGTGTGACGTATTATACGATCAGTCCGTGCCTGTATCAGTGTGTGACGTATTATACGATCAGTCCATGCCTGTATCAGTGTGTGACGTATTATACGATCAGTCCGTGCCTGTATCGGTGTGATGTATTATATGATCAGTCCGTGCCTGTATCGGTGTGATGTATTATACGATCAGTCCGTGCCTGTATCGGTGTGTGACGTATTATACGATCAGTCCGTGTCTGTATCTGTGTGTGACGTATTATACGATCAGTCCGTGCCTGTATCGGTGTGTGACGTATTATACGATCAGTCCGTGCCTGTATCGGTGTGACGTATTATACGATCAGTCCGTGCCTGTATCGGTGTGATGTATTATACGATCAGTCCGTGCCTGTATCGGTGTGTGACGTATTATACGATCAGTCCGTGCCTGTATCGGTGTGACGTATTATACGATCAGTCCGTGCCTGTATCGGTGTGTGACGTATTATACGATCAGTCCGTGCCTGTATCGGTGTGACGTATTATACGATCAGTCCATGCCTGTATCAGTGTGTGACGTATTATACGATCAGTCCGTGTCTGTATCTGTGTGTGACGTATTATATGATCAGTCCGTGCCTGTATCGGTGTGTGACGTATTATACGATCAGTCCGTGCCTGTATCGGTGTGTGACGTATTATACGATCAGTCCGTGCCTGTATCGGTGTGACGTATTATACGATCAGTCCGTGCCTGTATCTGTGTGTGACGTATTATACGATCAGTCCGTGCCTGTATCTGTGTGACGTATTATACGATCAGTCCGTGCCTGTATCAGTGTGTGACGTATTATACGATGAGTCCGTGCCTGTGTCTGTGTGTGACGTATTATACGATCAGTCCGTGCCTGTATCGGTGTGACGTATTATACGATCAGTCCGTGCCTGTATCGGTGACGTATTATACAATCAGTCCGTGCCTGTATCGGTGTGACGTATTATACGATCAGTCCGTGCCTGTATCGGTGACGTATTATACGATCAGTCCGTGCCTGTATCGGTGTGACGTATTATACGATCAGTCCGTGCCTGTATCGGTGTGTGACGTATTATACGATCAGTACGTGCCTGTATCGGTGTGTGACGTATTATACGATCAGTACGTGCCTGTATCGGTGTGTGACGTATTATACGATCAGTCCGTGCCTGTACCGGTGTGACGTATTATACGATCAGTCCGTGCCTGTATCGGTGTGTGACGTATTAAACTATCAGTCCGTGCCTGTATCGGTGTGACGTATTATACGATCAGTCCGTGCCTGTATCGGTGTGACGTATTATACGATCAGTCCGTGTCTGTATCGGTGTGTGACGTATTATACGATCAGTCCGTGCCTGTATCGGTGTGTGACGTATTATACGATCAGTCCGTGTCTGTATCGGTGTGTGACGTATTATACGATCAGTCCGTGCCTGTATCGGTGTGTGACGTATTATACGATCAGTCCGTGCCTGTATCGGTGACGTATTATACGATCAGTCCGTGCCTGTATCGGTGTGACGTATTATACGATCAGTCCGTGCCTGTATCGGTGTGTGACGTATTATACGATCAGTCCGTGCCTGTATCGGTGTGACGTATTATACGATCAGTACGTGCCTGTATCGGTGTGACGTATTATACGATCAGTACGTGCCTGTATCGGTGTGACGTATTATACGATCAGTCCGTGCCTGTATCGGTGTGACGTATTATACGATCAGTCCGTGCCTGTATCGGTGTGACGTATTATACGATCAGTCCGTGCCTGTATCGGTGTGACGTATTATACGATCAGTCCGTGCCTGTATCGGTGTGACGTATTATACGATCAGTACGTGCCTGTATTGGTGTGAGGTATTATACGATCAGTCCGTGCCTGTATCGGTGTGACGTATTATACGATCAGTACGTGCCTGTATCGGTGTGACGTATTATACGATCAGTCCGTGCCTGTATCGGTGTGTGACGTATTATACGATCAGTCCGTGCCTGTATCGGTGTGTGACGTATTATACGATCAGTCTGTGCCTGTATCGGTGTGACGTATTATACGATCAGTCCGTGCCTGTATCGATGTGACGTATTATACGATCAGTCCGTGCCTGTATCGGTGTGACGTATTATACACTGGCGACACACTTTATTCGAGCTCGGCTAGTCCCACGAATTCGGGTATAACCGGGTGTATTGAGGTTTGTGACTGTTTTCTGCCCGAGTGCATTGGGTTATTTTCCAGGCAGGGATTGAAGCATTTTATTCCCGCTGGCTGCAATACTGCACAGTATATATATATATACTGCATTACAATTCATGAATTTATGCCATCTGGTAGGCACGCGAAGCATTGCAGCCTATTAAATCCTAATCATTATCATTTAACAGATCAGCCGCCCGTCAGCCAGGCATGAACCCAGGCTGGGAAGGCAAACGCAACGGGGCTTGTCAGAGGTGAGGAGCGGCGCATTCCAGGTATCTGCCAGGTACATACTGGGTATTTGCTCGAATAAAGTGTGTCGGTGCAGTACGATCAGTACGTGCCTGTATTGGTGTGACGTATTATACGATCAGTCCGTGCCTGTATCGGTGTGACGTATTATACGATCAGTCCGTGCCTGTATCGGTGTGTGACGTATTATACGATCAGTCCGTGCCTGTATCGGTGTGTGACGTATTATACGATCAGTCCGTGCCTGTATCGATGTGACGTATTATACGATCAGTCCGTGCCTGTATCGGTGTGACGTATTATACGATCAGTCCGTGCCTGTATCGGTGTGACGTATTATACGATCAGTCCGTGCCTGTATCGGTGTGTGATGTATTATACAATCAGTCCGTGCCTGTATCGGTGTGTGACGTATTATACGATCAGTCCGTGCCTGTGTCTGTGTGTGATGTATTATACGATCAGTCCGTGCCTGTATCGGTGTGTGACGTATTATACGATCAGTCCGTGCCTGTATCGGTGTGACGTATTATACGATCAGTCCGTGCCTGTATCGGTGTGACGTATTATACGATCAGTCCGTGCCTGTATCGGTGTGTGACGTATTATACGATCAGTCCGTGCCTGTATCGGTGTGACGTATTATACGATCAGTCCGTGCCTGTATCGGTGTGTGACGTATTATACGATCAGTCCATGTCTGTATCTGTGTGTGACGTATTATACGATCAGTGCGTGCCTGTATCGGTGTGACGTATTATACGATCAGTCCGTGCCTGTATCTGTGTGTGACGTATTATACGATCAGTCCGTGCCTGTATCAGTGTGTGACGTATTATACGATCAGTCCGTGCCTGTATCTGTGTGTGACGTATTATACGATCAGTCCGTGCCTGTATCGGTGTGTGACGTATTATACGATCAGTCCGTGCCTGTATCGGTGTGTGACGTATTGTACGATCAGTCCGTGCCTGTATCGGTGTGACGTATTATACGATCAGTCCGTGCCTGTATCAGTGTGTGACGTATTATACGATCAGTCCATGCCTGTATCAGTGTGTGACGTATTATACGATCAGTCCGTGCCTGTATCGGTGTGTGACGTATTATATGATCAGTCCGTGCCTGTATCGGTGTGATGTATTATACGATCAGTCCGTGTCTGTATCGGTGTGTGACGTATTATACGATCAGTCCGTGTCTGTATCTGTGTGTGACGTATTATACGATCAGTCCGTGCCTGTATCGGTGTGTGACGTATTATACGATCAGTCCGTGCCTGTATCGGTGTGACGTATTATACGATCAGTCCGTGCCTGTATCGGTGTGATGTATTATACGATCAGTCCGTGCCTGTATCGGTGTGACGTATTATACGATCAGTCCGTGCCTGTATCGGTGTGACGTATTATACGATCAGTCCGTGCCTGTATCGGTGTGTGATGTATTATACGATCAGTCCGTGCCTGTATCGGTGTGACGTATTATACGATCAGTCCATGCCTGTATCAGTGTGTGACGTATTATACGATCAGTCCGTGTCTGTATCTGTGTGTGACGTATTATATGATCAGTCCGTGCCTGTATCGGTGTGTGACGTATTATACGATCAGTCCGTGCCTGTATCGGTGTGTGACGTATTATACGATCAGTCCGTGCCTGTATCGGTGTGACGTATTATACGATCAGTCCGTGCCTGTATCTGTGTGTAACGTATTATACGATCAGTCCGTGCCTGTATCTGTGTGACGTATTATACGATCAGTCCGTGCCTGTATCAGTGTGTGACGTATTATACGATGAGTCCGTGCCTGTGTCTGTGTGTGACGTATTATACGATCAGTCCGTGCCTGTATCGGTGTGACGTATTATACGATCAGTCCGTGCCTGTATCGGTGACGTATTATACAATCAGTCCGTGCCTGTATCGGTGTGACGTATTATACGATCAGTCCGTGCCTGTATCGGTGACGTATTATACGATCAGTCCGTGCCTGTATCGGTGTGACGTATTATACGATCAGTCCGTGCCTGTATCGGTGTGTGACGTATTATACGATCAGTCCGTGCCTGTACCGGTGTGACGTATTATACGATCAGTCCGTGCCTGTATCGGTGTGTGACGTATTAAACTATCAGTCCGTGCCTGTATCGGTGTGTGACGTATTATACGATCAGTCCGTGCCTGTATCGGTGTGACGTATTATACGATCAGTCCGTGTCTGTATCGGTGTGTGACGTATTATACGATCAGTCCGTGCCTGTATCGGTGTGTGACGTATTATACGATCAGTCCGTGCCTGTATCGGTGACGTATTATACGATCAGTCCGTGCCTGTATCGGTGTGTGACGTATTATACGATCAGTCCGTGCCTGTATCGGTGTGTGACGTATTATACGATCAGTCCGTGCCTGTATCGGTGTGTGACGTATTATACGATCAGTCAGTGCCTGTATCGGTGTGACGTATTATACGATCAGTCCGTGCCTGTATCGGTGTGACGTATTATACGATCAGTCCGTGCCTGTATCGGTGTGTGACGTATTATACGATCAGTCCGTGCCTGTATCGGTGTGACGTATTATACGATCAGTCCGTGCCTGTATCGGTGTGACGTATTATACGATCAGTCCGTGCCTGTATCGGTGTGACGTATTATACGATCAGTCCGTGCCTGTATCGGTGTGTGACGTATTATACGATCAGTCCGTGCCTGTATCGGTGTGTGACGTATTATACGATCAGTCCATGCCTGTATCGGTGTGTGACGTATTATACGATCAGTCCGTGCCTGTATCGGTGTGTGACGTATTATACGATCAGTCCGTGCCTGTATCGGTGTGTGACGTATTATACGATCAGTCCGTGCCTGTACCGGTGTGACGTATTATACGATCAGTCCGTGCCTGTATCGGTGCGTGACGTATTAAACTATCAGTCCGTGCCTGTATCGGTGTGACGTATTATACGATCAGTCCGTGCCTGTATCGGTGTGACGTATTATACGATCAGTCCGTGTCTGTATCGGTGTGTGACGTATTATACGATCAGTCCGTGCCTGTATCGGTGTGTGACGTATTATACGATCAGTCCGTGTCTGTATCGGTGTGTGACGTATTATACGATCAGTCCGTGCCTGTATCGGTGTGTGACGTATTATACGATCAGTCCGTGCCTGTATCGGTGACGTATTATACGATCAGTCCGTGCCTGTATCGGTGTGTGACGTATTATACGATCAGTCCGTGCCTGTATCGGTGTGTGACGTATTATACGATCAGTCCGTGCCTGTATCGGTGTGTGACGTATTATACGATCAGTCAGTGCCTGTATCGGTGTGACGTATTATACGATCAGTCCGTGCCTGTATCGGTGTGTGACGTATTATACGATCAGTCCGTGCCTGTATCGGTGTGTGACGTATTATACGATCAGTCCGTGCCTGTATCGGTGTGACGTATTATACGATCAGTCCGTGCCTGTATCGGTGTGTGACGTATTATACGATCAGTCCGTGCCTGTATCGGTGTGACGTATTATACGATCAGTCCGTGCCTGTATCGGTGTGACGTATTATACGATCAGTCCGTGCCTGTATCGGTGTGACGTATTATACGATCAGTCCGTGCCTGTATCGGTGTGACGTATTATACGATCAGTCCGTGCCTGTATCGGTGACGTATTATACGATCAGTCCGTGCCTGTATCGGTGTGTGACGTATTATACGATCAGTCCGTGCCTGTATCAGTGTGACGTATTATACGATCAGTCCGTGCCTGTATCAGTGATGTATTATACGATCAGTCCGTGCCTGTATCGGTGTGTGACGTATTATACGATCAGTCCGTGCCTGTATCGGTGTGTGACGTATTATACGATCAGTCCGTGCCTGTATCGGTGTGTGACGTATTATACGATCAGTCCGTGCCTGTATCGGTGTGTGACGTATTATACGATCAGTCCGTGCCTGTATCGGTGTGTGACGTATTATACGATCAGTCCGTGCCTGTATCGGTGTCACGTATTATACGATCAGTCCGTGCCTGTATCGGTGTGTGACGTATTATACGATCAGTCCGTGCCTGTATCGGTGTGTGACGTATTATACGATCAGTCCGTGCCTGTATCGGTGTGACGTATTATACGATCAGTCCGTGCCTGTATCGGTGTGTGACGTATTATACGATCAGTCCGTGCCTGTATCGGTGTGTGACGTATTATATGATCAGTCCGTGCCTGTATCGGTGTGTGACGTATTATATGATCAGTCCGTGCCTGTATCGGTGTGACGTATTATACGATCAGTCCGTGCCTGTATCGGTGTGACGTATTATACGATCAGTCCGTGCCTGTATCGGTGTGACGTATTATACGATCAGTCCGTGCCTGTATCGGTGTTTGACGTATTATACGATCAGTCCGTGCCTGTATCGGTGTGAGGTATTATACGATCAGTCCGTGCCTGTATCGGTGTGTGACGTATTATACGATCAGTCCGTGCCTGTATCGGTGTGTGACGTATTATACGATCAGTCCGTGCCTGTATCGGTGTGTGACGTATTATACGATCAGTCCGTGCCTGTATCGGTGTGTGACGTATTATACGATCAGTCCGTGCCTGTATCGGTGTGACGTATTATACGATCAGTCCGTGTCTGTACCTGTGTGTGACGTATTATACGATCAGTCCGTGCCTGTGTCGGTGTTACGTATTATACGATCAGTCCGTGCCTGTATCGGTGTGACGTATTATACGATCAGTCCGTGCCTGTATCGGTGTGAGGTATTATACGATCAGTCCGTGCCTGTATCGGTGTGTGACGTATTATACGATCAGTCCGTGCCTGTATCGGTGTGTGACGTATTATACGATCAGTCCGTGCCTGTATCGGTGTGTGACGTATTATACGATCAGTCCGTGCCTGTATCGGTGTGTGACGTATTATACGATCAGTCCGTGCCTGTATCGGTGTGTGACGTATTATACGATCAGTCCGTGCCTGTATCGGTGTGACGTATTATACGATCAGTCCGTGCCTGTATCGGTGTGTGACGTATTATACGATCAGTCCGTGCCTGTGTCGGTGTTACGTATTATACGATCAGTCCGTGCCTGTATCGGTGTGACGTATTATACGATCAGTCCGTGCCTGTATCGGTGTGAGGTATTATACGATCAGTCCGTGCCTGTATCGGTGTGTGACGTATTATACGATCAGTCCGTGCCTGTATCGGTGTGTGACGTATTATACGATCAGTCCGTGCCTGTATCGGTGTGTGACGTATTATACGATCAGTCCATGTCTGTATCGGTGTGTGACGTATTATACGATCAGTCCGTGCCTGTATCGGTGTGTGACGTATTATACGATCAGTCCGTGCCTGTATCGGTGTGACGTATTATACGATCAGTCCGTGCCTGTATCGGTGTGACGTATTATACGATCAGTCCGTGCCTGTATCGGTGTGTGACGTATTATACGATCAGTCCGTGCCTGTATCGGTGTGACGTATTATACGATCAGTCCGTGCCTGTATCGGTGTGACGTATTATATGATCAGTCCGTGCCTGTATCGGTGTGTGACGTATTATACGATTAGTCCGTGCCTGTATCGGTGTGACGTATTATACGATCAGTCCGTGCCTGTATCGGTGTGTGACGTATTATACGATCAGTCCGTGCCTGTATCGGTGTGTGACGTATTATACGATCAGTCCGTGTCTGTATCGGTGTGTGACGTATTATACGATCAGTCCGTGCCTGTATCGGTGTGTGACGTATTATACGATCAGTCCGTGCCTGTATCGGTGTGTGACGTATTATACGATCAGTCCGTGCCTGTATCGGTGTGTGACGTATTATACGATCAGTCCGTGCCTGTATCGGTGTGACGTATTATACGATCAGTCCGTGTCTGTATCGGTGTGTGACGTATTATACGATCAGTCCGTGCCTGTATCGGTGTGTGACGTATTATACGATCAGTCCGTGCCTGTATCGGTGTGACGTATTATACGATCAGTCCGTGCCTGTATCGGTGTGACGTATTATACGATCAGTCCGTGCCTGTATCGGTGTGTGACGTATTATACGATCAGTCCGTGCCTGTATCGGTGTGACGTATTATACGATCAGTCCGTGCCTGTATCGGTGTGTGACGTATTATACGATCAGTCCGTGCCTGTATCGGTGTGACGTATTATACGATCAGTCCGTGCCTGTATCGGTGTGACGTATTATACGATCAGTCCGTGCCTGTATCGGTGTGACGTATTATACGATTAGTCCGTGCCTGTATCGGTGTGTGACGTATTATACGATCAGTCCGTGCCTGTATCGGTGTCACGTATTATACGATCAGTCCGTGCCTGTATCGGTGTGTGACGTATTATACGATCAGTCCGTGCCTGTATCGGTGTGACGTATTATACGATCAGTCCGTGCCTGTATCGGTGTGTGACGTATTATACGATCAGTCCGTGCCTGTATCGGTGTGTGACGTATTATACGATCAGTCCGTGCCTGTATCGGTGTGACGTATTATACGATCAGTCCGTGCCTGTATCGGTGTTACGTATTATACGATCAGTCCGTGCCTGTATCGGTTGTGACGTATTATACGATCAGTCCGTGCCTGTATCGGTGTTACGTATTATACGATCAGTCCGTGCCTGTATCGGTGTGTGACGTATTATACGATCAGTCCGTGCCTGTATCGGTGTGTGACGTATTATACGATCAGTCCGTGCCTGTATCGGTGTGACGTATTATACGATCAGTCCGTGCCTGTATCGGTGTGATGTATTATACGATCAGTCCGTGCCTGTATCGGTGTGTGACGTATTATACGATCAGTCCGTGCCTGTATCGGTGACGTATTATACGATCAGTCCGTGCCTGTATCGGTGTGACGTATTATACGATCAGTCCGTGCCTGTATCGGTGACGTATTATACGATCAGTCCGTGCCTGTATCGGTGTGTGACGTATTATACGATCAGTCCGTGCCTGTATCGGTGTTACGTATTATACGATCAGTCCGTGCCTGTATCGGTGTGTGACGTATTATACGATCAGTCCGTACCTGTATCGGTGTGTGACGTATTATACGATCAGTCCGTGCCTGTATCGGTGTGTGACGTATTATACGATCAGTCCGTGCCTGTATCGGTGTGTGACGTATTATACGATCAGTCCGTGCCTGTATCGGTGTGTGACGTATTATACGATCAGTCCGTGTCTGTATCGGTGTGACGTATTATACGATCAGTCCGTGCCTGTATCGGTGTGACGTATTATACGATCAGTCCGTGCCTGTATCGGTGTGTGACGTATTATACGATCAGTCCGTGCCTGTATCGGTGTGTGACGTATTATACGATCAGTCCGTGCCTGTATCGGTGTGACGTATTATACGATCAGTCCGTGCCTGTATCGGTGTGTGACGTATTATACTATCAGTCCGTGCCTGTATCAGTGTGTGATGTATTATACGATCAGTCCGTGCCTGTATCGGTGTGTGAGGTATTATACGATCAGTCCGTGCCTGTATCAGTGTGTGACGTATTATACGATCAGTCCGTGCCTGTATCAGTGTGTGATGTATTATACGATCAGTCCGTGCCTGTATCGGTGTGTGACGTATTATACGATCAGTCCGTGCCTGTATCGGTGTGTGACGTATTATACGATCAGTCCGTGCCTGTATCGGTGTGACGTATTATACGATCAGTACGTGCCTGTATCGGTGTGACGTATTATACGATCAGTCCGTGCCTGTATCGGTGTGACGTATTATACGATCAGTCCGTGCCTGTATCGGTGTGACGTATTATACGATCAGTCCGTGCCTGTATCGGTGTGTAACGTATTATACAATCAGTCCGTGCCTGTATCGGTGTGACGTATTATACGATCAGTCCGTGCCTGTATCGGTGTGACGTATTATACGATCAGTCCGTGCCTGTATCAGTGTGTGACGTATTATACGATCAGTCCTTGCCTGTATCGGTGTGACGTATTATACGATCAGTCCGTGCCTGTATCGGTGTGACGTATTATACGATCAGTCCGTGCCTGTATCGGTGTGTGACGTATTATACGATCAGTCCGTGCCTGTATCGGTGTGACGTATTATACGATCAGTCCGTGCCTGTATCGGTGTGTGACGTATTATACGATCAGTCCGTGCCTGTATCGGTGTGTGACGTATTATACGATCAGTCCGTGCCTGTATCGGTGTGACGTATTATACGATCAGTCCGTGCCTGTATCGGTGTGTGACGTATTATACGATCAGTCCGTGCCTGTATCGGTGTGTGACGTATTATACGATCAGTCCGTGCCTGTATCGGTGTGACGTATTATACGATCAGTACGTGCCTGTATCGGTGTGACGTATTATACGATCAGTCCGTGCCTGTATCGGTGTGACGTATTATACGATCAGTCCGTGCCTGTATCGGTGACGTATTATACGATCAGTCCGTGCCTGTGTCGGTGTGTGACGTATTATACGATCAGTCCGTGCCTGTATCGGTGTGTGACGTATTATACGATCAGTCCGTGCCTGTATCGGTGTGACGTATTATACGATCAGTCAGTGCCTGTATCGGTGTGACGTATTATACGATCAGTCCGTGCCTGTATCGGTGTGACGTATTATACGATCAGTCCGTGCCTGTATCGGTGTGTGACGTATTATACGATCAGTCCGTGCCTGTATCGGTGTGACGTATTATACGATCAGTCCGTGCCTGTATCGGTGTGCTGTATTTACACGCATGTTTATTACACATGTAACGTGTGATATGTGATTATTCACAGCTGTGCCTTATCGTTCCTTCATGTGATTGGATCATTTTATTGCTTTGTTACCACGACCTATTTATTCTCCATCTTGCGGCGTCGCTGTCGCCAATATACCCGGCGAACGTTATTCCACGCAGGTGATGTCATCGGTGTAGGACAGACGGACTGAAGGGCTGAGCGCACGTCTCGCGAGGCGGTCTCCTATTTGCCACGATGTCCGGGTCGGAGTGTCGGACGCCAGGCTGCAGACTCACTGACCCATCACCGCCACACACAGACAACCTCCCTGGACTGTGTGTGTGTGTGTGTGTGTGTGTGTGTGTGTGTGTGTGTGTGTGTGTGTGTGTGTGTGTGTGTGTGGTGAGGCACCCCGTAGTTACAACCAAGGTGTCCCGGAAATGTATGTACAGCAATGCAGAGAGAAGATCCAGCACACATGGGGTTAACCGTAAAGTATATTTATTGCCGAGGTGAGCGCTTTGGTCGCTGCTATATACAGAGAGCGTCGCGGAGCGTATTATCTGTACGTAACTTTGTATACACACACATATACAGCTATATACAGAGAGCGTCGCGGAGCGTATTATCTGTACGTAACTTTGTATACACACACATATACCGCTATATACAGAGAGCGTCGCGGAGCGTATTATCTGTACGTAACTTTGCATATACACACATATACAGCTATATACAGAGAGCGTCGCGGAGCGTATTATCTGTACGTAACTTTGCATACACACACATATACAGCTATATACAGAGAGCGTCGCGGAGCGTATTATCTGTACGTAACTTTGCATATACACACATACAGCTATATACAGAGAGCGTCGCGGAGCGTATTATCTGTACGTAACTTTGCATACACACACATATACAGCTATATACAGAGAGCGTCGCGGAGCGTATTATCTGTACGTAACTTTGCATATACACACATACAGCTATATACAGAGAGCGTCGCGGAGCGTATTATCTGTACGTAACTTTGCATATACACATATATACAGCTATATACAGAGAGCGTCGCGGAGCGTATTATCTGTACGTAACTTTGCATATACACAGGCGACACACTTTATTCGAGCTCGGCTAGTCCCACGAATTCGGGTATACCCGGGTGTATTGAGGTTTGTGACTGTTTTCTGCCCGAGTGCATTGAGGTATTTTCCAGGCAGGGATTGAAGCCTTTTATTCCCGCTGGCTGCAATACTGCACAGTATATATATATATACTGCATTACAATTCATGAATTTATGCCATCTGGTAGACACGCGAAGCATTGCAGCCTATTAAATCCTAATCATTATCATTTAACAGATCAGCCGCCCGTCAGCCAGGCATGAACCCAGGCTGGGAAGGCAAACGCAACGGGGCTTGTCAGAGGTGAGGAGCGGCGCATTCCAGGTATCTGCCAGGTACATACTGGGTATTTGCTCGAATAAAGTGTGTCGGTGCAGTACACACATACAGCTATATACAGAGAGCGTCGCGGAGCGTATTATCTGTACGTAACTTTGCATATACACACATACAGCTATATACAGAGAGCGTCGCGGAGCGTATTATCTGTATGTAACTTTGCATATACACACATACAGCTATATACAGAGAGCGTCGCGGAGCGTATTATCTGTACGTAACTTTGCATATACATACACACACATATACAGCTATATACAGAGAGCGTCGCGGAGCGTATTATCTGTACGTAACTTTGTATACACACACATATACAGCTATATACAGAGAGCGTCGCGGAGCGTATTATCTGTACGTAACTTTGCATATACACACACATATACAGCTATATACACAGACGCCTCCTGCGCACCAATGTGCTAGTTATATTTACGTACACATGAATACAGTATATACACATATATGTAATGGGGGGGTAGGACTAGTGTCGGGGTTCCCTGTATACATTCTTAGTGACACAGTCGCAGGGTGACAGAGTCCGCTCGGGACCGTGACAATAGTGATCGATATTATAAATACCAGTGAGAAAATCACAGTGTGATCAATGAAATCAGTATTGCGAGTGCTGTGTTTTAAACAATAACATATAAATAAAGCTGTTCCTCGGAGTATAATGGAGGCGTGCCGCGCTATTCCGTGGGCTGGCGCCACAAAGCACACGTAAGAAACAGCGCAAAACCTCATCGTGCAGTATTAAACATATAGTGTATAGTATTGAGCAGCAGGTGAGTATCTCACGTACATCAATGCGAGGATATATACGCATGGCATGTTCTGGACATGTCACCAAACTGCTACCGCAGCCGCACACGGTCATCCGACCGACCGAGGGAGGGAGGGAGGGAGCGGTTCCTTCTCTCTCACACGATTCCGTCTCAGATCCTTTCCCCTCACTCTCCTGTGCGGATCTCTCTGCAGGCAGGGGGGGAGGAGTCAGTGCCTGGGGGAGGAGTCAGTGCCGGGGGGAGGAGTCAGTGCCGGGGGGAGGAGTCAGTGCCTGGGGGAGGAGTCAGTGCCTGGGGGAGGAGTCAGTGCCTGTGGGAGGAGTCAGTGCCTGGCTGCAGGGCGGGGGAGGGAGGAGTCAGTGCCTGGGGGAGGAGTCAGTGCCGGGGGGAAGAGTCAGTGCCGGGGGGAGGAGTCAGTGCCGGGGGGAGGAGTCAGTGCCTGGGGGAGGAGTCAGTGCATGGGGGAGGAGTCAGTGCCTGGCTGCAGGGCGGGGGAGGAGTCAGTGCCTGGGGGAGGAGTCAGTGCCTGGGGGAGGAGTCAGTGCCTGGCTGCAGGGCGGGGGAGGAGTCAGTGCCTGGGGGAGGAGTCAGTGCCTGGCTGCAGGGCGGGGGAGGAGTCAGTGCCTGGGGGAGGAGTCAGTGCCTGGCTGCAGGGCGGGGGAGGAGTCAGTGCCTGGGGGAGGAGTCAGTGCCTCGCTGCAGGGCGGGGGAGGAGTCAGTACCTGGGGGAGGAGTCAGTGCCTGGCTGCAGGGTGGGGGAGGAGTCAGTGCCTGGGGGAGGAGTCAGTGCCTGGCTGCAGGGCGGGGGAGGAGTCAGTGCCTGGGGGAGGAGTCAGTGTCTGGCTGCAGGGCGGGGGAGGAGTCAGTGCCTGGGGGAGGAGTCAGTGCCTGGCTGCAGGGCGGGGGAGGAGTCAGTGTCTGGCTGCAGGCAGGGAGGGGGAGGAGTCAGTGTCTGGCTGCAGGCAGGGAGGGGGAGGAGTCAGTGCCTGGCTGCAGGCAGGGAGGGGGAGGTGTCAGTGCCTGGCTGCAGGCAGGGTGGGGGAGGAGTCAGTGCCTGGCTGCAGGGAGAGGGAGGAGTCAGTGCCTGGCTGCAGGGAGGGGGAGGAGTCAGTGCCTGGCTGCAGGCAGGGAGGGGAGGAGTCAGTGCCTGGCTGCAGGCAGGGAGGGGGAGGTGTCAGTGCCTGGCTGCAGGCAGGGTGGGGGAGGAGTCAGTGCCTGGCTGCAGGCAGGGTGGGTGAGGAGTCAGTGCCTGGCTGCAGGCAGGGCGGGGGAGGAGTCAGTGCCTGGCTGCAGGCAGGGAGGGGGAGGAGTCAGTGCCTGGCTGCAGGCAGGGAGGGGGAGGAGTCAGTGCCTGGCTGCAGGCAGGGTGGGGGAGGAGTCAGAGCCTGGCTGCAGACAGGGTGGGGGAGGAGTCAGTGCCTGGCTGCAGGGAGGGGGAGGAGTCAGTGTCTGGCTGCAGGCAGGGTGGGGGAGGAGTCAGTGCCTGGCTGCAGGGAGGGGGAGGAGTCAGTGTCTGGCTGCAGGCAGGGAGGGGGAGGAGTCAGAGCCTGGCTGCAGACAGGGTGGGGGGAGGAGTCAGTGCCTGGCTGCAGGCAGGGTGGGGGAGGAGTCAGAGCCTGGCTGCAGACAGGGTGGGGGAGGAGTCAGTGCCTGGCTGCAGGCAGGGGGAGGAGTCAGTGTCTGGCTGCAGGCAGGGTGGGGGAGGAGTCAGTGCCTGGCTGCAGGCAGGGAGGGGGAGGAGTCAGTGCCTGGCTGCAGGCAGGGTGGGGGAGGAGTCAGTGTCTGGCTGCAGGCAGCGTGGGGGAGGAGTCAGAGCCTGGCTGCAGACAGGGTGGGGGAGGAGTCAGTGCCTGGCTGCAGGCAGGGGGAGGAGTCAGTGCCTGGCTGCAGGCAGGGGGAGGAGTCAGTGCCTGGCTGCAGGCAGGGTGGGGGAGGAGTCAGTGCCTGGCTGCAGGCAGGGTGGGGGAGGAGTCAGAGCCTGGCTGCAGGCAGGGTGGGGGAGGAGTCAGAGCCTGGCTGCAGACAGGGTGGGGGAGGAGTCAGTGCCTGGCTGCAGGCAGGGTGGGGGAGGAGTCAGTGCCTGGCTGCAGGGTGGAGGAGGAGTCAGTGCCTGGCTGCAGGGTGGGGGAGGAGTCAGTGCCTGGCTTGCAGGGTGGGGGGAGGAGTCAGTGCCTGGCTGCAGAGTGGGGGAGGAGTCAGTGCCTGGCTGCAGGGTGGGGGAGGAGTCAGTGCCTGGCTGCAGGCAGGGTGGGGGAGGAGTCAGAACCTGGCTGCAGGCAGGGTGGGGGAGGAGTCAGTGCCTGGCTGCAGGCAGGGTGGGGGGAGGAGTCAGTGCCTGGCTGCAGGCAGGTGGGGGAGGAGTCAGTGCCTGGCTGCAGGCAGGGTGGGGGGAGGAGTCAGTGCCTGGCTGCAGGGAGGGGGAGGAGTCAGGGCCTGGCTGCAGGGTGGGGGAGGAGTCAGTGCCTGGCTGCTGCCTCCTGTCCAATCACCTCCCTTAGCAAAGCACTGACTCCTCCCCCTCCCTGCAGCCAGGCACTGACTCCTCCCCCTCCCTGCAGCCAGGCACGGAGTCTATCCCTCCCCCCGCAGGGTGACACGGAGTCTGCCCCTCCCCCCGCAAGGTGACACGGAGTCTGCCCCTCCCCCGCAGGGTGACACAGAGTCTGTCCCTCCCCCGCAGGGTGACACGGAGTCTGTCCCTTCCCCCGCAGGGTGACACGGAGTCTGTCCCTCCCCCCGCAGGGTGACACGGAGTCTGCCCCTCCCCCGCAGGGTGACACGTAGTCTGTCCCTCCCCCCCCCCAGGATGAACACAGAGTCTGTCCCTCTCTTCGCAGGGTGACACAGTCTGTCCCTCCCCCCGCAGGGTGACACGGAGTCTGTCCCTCCCCCCGCAAGGTGACACGGAGTCTATCCCTACCCCCCGCAGGGTGACACGGAGTCTGCCCCTCCCCCCGCTGGGTGACACAGAGTCTGCCCCTCCCCCTGCAGGGTGACACGGAGTCTGTCCCTCTCTTCGCAGGGTGACACAGTCTGCCCCTCCCCCCGCAGGGTGACCCAGAGTCTGCCCCTCCCCCTGCTGGGTGACACAGTGCTATGCCCCCTCCCCCCACAGGGTGACCCAGAGTCTGCCCCTCCCCCCACAGGGTGACACAGTGCTATGCCCCTCCGCGCAGGGTGACCCAGAGTCTGCCCCTCCCCCCGCAGGGTGACACAGTGCTATGCCCCTCCCCCCGCAGGGTGACACAGTTGCTATGCCCCTCCCCTGCAGGGTGACACAGTGCTATGCCCCTCCCCCCGTAGGGTGACACAGTGCTATGCCCCTCCCCGCAGGGTGACACAGTGCTATGCCCCTCCCCCCGCAGGGTGACACAGTGCTATGCCCCTCCCCCCGCAGGATGACACAGTGCTATGCCCCTCCCCCCACAGGGTGACAGTGCTATGCCCCTCCCCCGCAGGGTGACACAGTGCTATGCCTTGGTGTCTCGCCCCATCTCATTTCCTGTTGAAGAATGAGAAGATGCTCCCTGCGTCCCGCTGTCTCTTGCTCTCTCTTCTCCTGGGCGGGGTGAGAGATGTCTCGGACAGTCTCAGAGCGTCCTGCTCTCTCTGGGACTTCAGCTGCTGAGTTATAATGATCTGCATGTCATCCTACGGAGGAGAGAGACAGTCCTAGAGGTGCCAGGCTCAGTATCCCTGCGCTAGTCCTAGAGGTGCCCGGCTCAGTATCCCTGCGCTAGTCCTAGAGGTGCCCGGCTCAGTATCCCTGCGCTAGTCCTAGAGGTGCCCGGCTCAGTATCCCTGCACTAGTCCTAGAGGTGCCCGGCTCAGTATCCCTGCGCTAGTCCTAGAGGTGCCAGGCTCAGTATCCCTGCGCTAGTCCTAGAGGTGCCCGGCTCAGTATCCCTGCGCTAGTCCTAGAGGTGCCCGGCTCAGTATCCCTGCGCTAGTCCTAGAGGTGCCCGGCTCAGTATCCCTGCGCTAGTCCTAGAGGTGCCAAGCTCAGTATCCCTGCGCTAGTCCTAGAGGTGCCCGGCTCAGTATCCCTGCGCTAGTCTTAGAGGTGCCAGGCTCAGTATCCCTGCGCTAGTCCTAGAGGTGCCAGGCTCAGTATCCTGTGCTAGTCCTAGAGGTGCCAGGCTCAGTATCCCTGCGCTAGTCCTAGAGGTGCCAGGCTCAGTATCCCTGCGCTAGTCCTAGAGGTGCCAGGCTCAGTGTTGCAGGGTACATGCAACTACACACGTGGGTTTCTTGACAAGGCTGTTTTATTTTGCCTTGAAAAATATACAGCACACAAAACAAAAATAGCTCTTTTTCAGCAACAAACGAAAATGGCTTTTCCTTCAGCAAACCGAACAAAACAGTTTCTCTTTAGCAGACAGTTTATATATATGCAGCTTCCCTTTTTCTATGCAGGGGACAGACAGTTCACAGTTTCACGACTTTGCTACTCAGACCTTGTTTTCAGGAATCACTTTAGCAGCTTACTCCTCTCTCATCAACAGCAAGCTCCATGTGTCTACAACCTGGGTTTTAACACACCTTGATTAGGCAGCTGGGATCCAACTAATTGTCCTGAGGTTCCCAGCTGAAGTTTAACCTAGTCAGTACTGCACTGCAGACTAGACATAGGTTTTCCAGGCATATAACTGGTGGCTTTTATTTACCCTGTCACATTCCTCCCCTGTTAGTGTGTGGCTGGGGCTACGCACGGCTGAAGCCCGACCATCCACCCCTTCTCTAGAAAAGAAGTCAGCATTTGCGTTCTCTTTTCCCGGCCTATGCTGAATCTCAAATGAGAAGGGTTGGAGGGCCATATACCACCTAGTCAATCTAGCATTGGAATCCTTCATGCTATTTAACCATTTCAGTGGAGCATGATCCGTCACCAAAGTAAAATGGACTCCTGCCAGGTAATGACTCAAAGCCTCGATTGCCCACTTTACTGTGAGGCACTCTTTCTCAATCACTGAGTAATTTTTTTCCCTTGGGAACAATTTCCTACTCAGGAAAAGGATAGGATGTTCAACTCCCTCAAACTGTTGTGACAACACTGCCCCTAGCCCTATCTCTGATGCATCTGTTTGCACTATAAAAGGGCTGTTGAAGTCTGGGCTTCTAAGGATGGGACCCTCTGATAGACACCTTTTTATGTCCTCAAAGGCTCTCTGACAATCCCTTGACCACACCACTTGTGTAGGGGCACACTTTTTTGTGAGGTCCGTTAAAGGGCTGCCACTTCCGAATAGTTGGGGATGAACCGCCGGTAGTACCCTGCTAAACCCAGCAGAGAGCGTACCTGCGTTTTTGTTTGGGGGGTCGGAACTTCTTTCAGGGCAGCTATCTTGTCGGCTAGTGGCCTTACTTTTCCACCTCCCACTGCATACCCTAAATATTTGGTTTCCGCTTTACCCAAGGCACATTTCTTAGGGTTGGCTGTGAGCCCTGCCTCTCTTAGAGATTTGAGGACCGCTTTCAGCCTATTTAGATGGGCCCGCCAGTGTTTACTATAAATGACAATGTCATCTAGGTAGGCTGCGGCATAAGTCCTATGGGCCTCAGTACCTTATCCATGAGTCTCTGAAATGTGGCTGGGGCTCCATGCAATCCAAATGGCATTGTCACAAACTGGTATAAACCCATGGGAGTGGCAAAGGCTGTTTTGCATTTGAACTTTTCCTCTAAGGGTATTTGCCAGTATCCTTTTGTCAAGTCCAACGTGGATATATATTCCGCGTTACCAAGGGCGTCAATTAATTCGTCCACCCTTGGCATCGGATATGCATCAAACTTGGATACCGCATTGACCTTTCGGAGGTCCACACAAAATCTTACCTTCCCATCGGGTTTAGGGACCATAATTAGTGGACTACACCACTCACTGCATGATTCCTCAATCACTCCTAAGTGTAACATTTCTTGTACCTCCTTCTCTACCAGATCCCTACGACTTTCAGGCAACCTATAAGGACGGGAACGTACTTTTACCCCAGGTGCTGTCTTGGTTGCATGGGAAATTAAGTTAGTTTGTCCTGGTAAGTCAGAAAAAACATCATAGAATTGTGTAATTATTGCTAACAAGTCCCCTTTTTGTTCAGAGGACAACTGTTTACCCATTGGGATTTTATCGTCACTCACGATGTTCTCCCGTGGAGGCTGAGGACCCAAGTCCGTTTCCTCCTCCACCGGGTGGATGAATAGAGACCGCTGCATCTTCCAGGGTTTCAGCAAGTTCACATGGTAAATTTGTTTACCCTTCCTGGACACTGGTTGAGCAATCTCGTAATCCACATCACCCGTACGGCGGAGTACTTCGAATGGGCCCTGCCATTTGGCAGGAGTTTACTCTCGCAACTGGGTAACAATAACATCACCTGGTCTCCCGGGTGAAACACTCTCATGCGAGCATTCTGATTGTAATGTCTCTCCTGACTGTCCTGGGCTGATCTAAGATTCTCCCTGGCAAAATGGCCGACCACATCTAGACGCTTCCTAAGGTCTAGTACATATTGCAGGGTATTCTTAGAAGGGGACCGCTGTTCCTCCCAGGACTCCTTTAGGAGGTCTAGGATACCCCGCGGTTGGCGGCCATAGAGCAATTCAAATGGAGAGAATCCCGTGGAGGCCTGGGGAACTTCCCGCACTGCAAACAGCAGAAAGGGAGAAGTTCATCCCAGGCTCTCTTTTCTGAGTCTACAAATTTCCTCAGCATCCCTTTTAGAGTTCGGTTAAATCTTTCCACCAATCCGTCAGTCTGTGGATTGTAGACCGATGTCCGAACAGACTTGACCTCTAGTAACTTTAAGACATCCTGCATCAGTTTAGCCATTAAATTTGTACCTTGGTCTGTCAACATAACCTAGGGAAGTCCAACCCGTGAGAACAGATCCAACAACTTGTTGGCTACTTGCTTCGCCGTTGCTGTTCTCAGGGGGAACGCCTCAGGATACCTTGTGGCATAGTCCACTATTACAAGGATAAACCTGTGTCCTTTCGCAGAAGGTTCTATAGGTCCTACCAAGTCTACCCCCAATCAGGGCTGGAAGTAGCCAGGGCTTGTAATTTTCCCCAGAAAAAGCTGAGGCGACGGTTCTGCTGAATGAACAATCCATCAGTGGACAGTCCACATACCGGTGGCCTTGTTCTCCGCAGGCGGAACATGGAGAGGGTTCCCTCGCAGGAGGGGGCTGTGGATAGCGCTCCGCTGGACCGGTTACTGGAGACCAGGCATCTGGTGGGTCCTGTGGGTGACTTCCTCGGAAGTTCCTCTCACTTTGCGACGAGCCGACATCCGGAAGGAGATGAGGGTCTCTGCGGGGACCAGCATTTGGACTCTGTCCTTGCTGGAACGAATGCTTCTTCCTTTGGACTTGGCGGTTCCGTGACGGGCCGTAGGTTCCCCATTGATCCGACCTCCCTCTTTGGGCGTCCGCAAGTGCCGGTGGAGTCGGGTCCAGGACACTCTCCTGCTGCTCAGCCCCAAGGAAGTTCTCCACGAGTCGGACCGCCAAAGCTAGGGTTTCAGCAGCGTGGCGTTTTACCCACGAGCGTGCGGGAGGGGGTATTACTTGTAGAAATTGTTCCAAAACCACCTGCTCAAGAATTGCCTCCTTAGTGCACTCCTCGGGTTGTATCCAGCGCGTACACAAGTCCAATAATCGCTGAGCGAGGACCCGAGGTCTCATCTTAGCGGTGTACTTCATGTTCCGGAACTGCTGCCGGTAGGTCTCTGGGGTCAGACCTAAGCGATCCAGTATTGCGGCTTTTACATGTCGGTAGTCCATTGCCTGATCTGTAGGGAGGTCCTGATATGAGGTCTGGGCTTCTCCTATGAGGAGCGGGGCCAAAGCAGTTGCCCAGCGATCTGCAGCCCAGCCCTGAGCTTCGGCAACCCTTTCAAATGTTAGTAAAAAGCCTCTGGATCCTCATTCGGAGCCATTTTCCTCAGGAGTATCGGGGGTCTGCTGGCCAGTTCTGCACCGGCAGACCCTTGGACTTGGGTCAGCAGCTTGGCAATCCGCTCATCCTGTGCTGTCTGTAGTCTTTCATCTCTCTCCGCTTGCAGCCGGGCCTGCTCGCACAGAAATGCTTTCAACATTTCTTCCATTCTTGTGTGTGTGTGTGTGTGTGTGTGTGTGTGTGTGTGTGTGTGTGTGTGTGTGTGTGTGTGTGTGTGTGTGTGTGTGTGTGTGTGTGTGTGTGTGTGTGTGTGTGTGTGTGTGTGTGGCCCTTTAACTGCAGGAGCCTTTTGAAAAAAATCAAATCTCACTTCTTGACAACCATATGTTGCAGGGTACATGCAACTACACACGTGGTTCACACGTACATGCAACTACACACGTGGGTTTCTTGACAAGGCTGTTTTATTTTGCCTTGAAAAATATACAGCACACAAAACAAAAATAGCTCTTTTTCAGCAACAAACGAAAATGGCTTTTCCTTCAGCAAACCGAACAAAACAGTTTCTCTTTAGCAGACAGTTTATATATATGCAGCTTCCCTTTTTCTATGCAGGGGACAGACAGTTCACAGTTTCACTAGTTTGCTACACAGACCTTGTTTCAGGAATCACTTTAGCAGCTTACTCCTCTCTCATCAACAGCAAGCTCCATGTGTCTACAGCCTGGGTTTTAACACACCTTGATTAGGCAGCTGGGATCCAACTAATTGTCCTGAGGTTCCCAGCTGAAGTTAACCTAGTCAGTGCTGCACTGCAGACTAGACATAGGTTTTCCAGGCATATAACTGGTGGCTTTTATTTACCCTGTCACACTCAGTATCCCTGCGCTAGTCCTAGAGGTGCCAGGCTCAGTATCCCTGCGCTAGTCCGAGAGGTGCCAGGCTCAGTATCCCTGCGCTAGTCCTAGAGGTGCCAGGCTCAGTATCCCTGTGCTAGTCCTAGAGGTGCCAGGCTCAGTATCCATGTGCTAGTACTAGAGGTGCCAGGCTCAGTACCCCTGCAGCTGTCCCCCTCATCCCCCTCCCTCCCCCTCTCTCCCCCCTCCTCTCCTCCCTCTCCCCCCTGTCCTCCCTCTCTCCCACCCCTCTCTCTCCTCCTCCCCTTTCTCCCCCCCTCCCTCTCACCCTCTTACATCCCCCCCCTCACCTGCCACGCCTCCAGCTCCTGGCTCAGTGACACCTTCTGGTGATGGAGCTCAGCAGCTGCCGGCTCAGCGAGTCTCTCTCCAGGCGACACTTCTCCAGCTCCATCTCCATCTCCCCCTTCCTATATACCGGAGACACAGTATATACCTAGAGGAGTCAGCTACCCCTCCCCCCTGCCAACTGCCCGGTCCTAGAGGTGCCAGCTAACCTCCCCCCCCCTCCCCTCCCAACCGTCCGGTCCTAGAGGTGCCAGCTAACCCCCCCCCCTCCCCTCCCCTCCCCCTCCCAACCGTCCGGTCCTAGAGGTGCCTGCTAACCTCCCCCCCCCTCCCCTCCCAACCGTCCGGTCCTAGAGGTGCCTGCTAACCTCCCCCCCCCCTCCCAACCGTCCGGTCCTAGAGATGCCAGCTAACCTCCCCCTGCTCCCCTCCCAACCCGTCGGTCCTAGAGGTGCCAGCTAACCTCCCCCCCCTCCCCTCCCAACCGTCCGGTTCCTAGAGGT
>NW_027456033.1:0-26423 GCF_040206685.1 Ascaphus truei | reverse complement strand
CCCCCGCACTCTCCCTCTCTCTGCGCCCCCCCCGCACTCTCCCTCTCTCTGTGCCCCCCCGCACTCTCCCTCTCTCTGCGCCCCCCGCACTCTCTCTCTCTCTGTGCTCCACCCCGCACTCTCCCTCTCTCTGCGCCCCCCCGCACTCTCCCTCTCTCTGTGCTCCCCCCGCACTCTCCCTCTCTCTGCGCCCCCCCGCACTCTCCCTCTCTCTGTGCCCCCCCGCACTCTCCCTCTCTCTGCGCCCCCCTGCACTCTCCCTTTCTCTGTGCCCCCCGCACTCTCTCTCTCTCTGTGCTCCACCCCGCACTCTCCCTCTCTCTGTGCCCCCCACACTCTCCTCTCTCTGTGCCCCCCACACTCTCCCTCTCTCTGTGCTTCCCTCATACTCTCCCTCTCTCTGTGCTCCCCCCCTCTCCCCGCGCTCCCCCCCCCTCTCCCCGCGCTCCCCCCCTCCCCGCGCTCCCCCCCCCTCCCCGCGCTCCCCCCCCCCCTCCCTGCGCTCCCCCCCTCTCCCCGCGCTCCCCCCCTCCCCGCGCTCCCCCCTCTCCCGCGCTCCCCCCCTCTCCCCGTGCTCCCCCCCCTCTCCCCGTGCTCCCCCCCTCTCCCCGTGCTCCCCCCTCTCCCCGTGCTCCCCCCCCTCTCCCCGCGCCCCCCCTCCCCGCGCTCCCCCCCCTCTCCCTGCGCTCCCCCCCTCTCCCCATGCTCCCCCCCCCTCCCCGTGCTCCCCCCCCTCTCCCCACGCTCCCCCCCCTCCCCGTGCTCCCCCCTCTCCCACCCCCTCTCCCCGCGCTCCCCCCCTCTCCCCGCGCTCCCCCGGTCCTGGCGCCAGTGTTAATCTTATTATCTGCTGGGTTCTCCTCCGCCTCTCTGCACATTATACACAGCGCATTATATACAGCGCATTATATACAGCGCATTATATACAGCGCATTATATACAGCGCATTATATACAGCGCATTATATACAGCGCATTAAATACAGCGCATTAAATACAGCGCATTACAGCGCATTGTATACAGCGCATTATATACAGCGCATTATACACAGCGCATTATACACAGCGCATTATACACAGCGCATTATACACAGCGCATTATACACAGCGCATTATACACAGCGCATTATACACAGCGCATTATACACAGCGCATTATACACAGCGCATTATACACAGCGCATTATACACAGCGCATTATATACAGCGCATTAAATACAGCGCATTAAATACAGCGCATTAAATACAGCACATTATACACAGCGCATCATACACAGCACATTATATACAGCGCATTATATACAGCACATTATATACAGCGCATTATACACAGCGCATTATACACAGCGCATTATATACAGCGCATTATACACAGCGCATTATACACAGCGCATTATACACAGCGCATTATACACAGCACATTATACACAGCACATTATATACAGCACATTATACACAGCGCATTATATACAGCGCATTATACACAGCACATTATATACAGCGCATTATACACAGCACATTATACACAGCTCATTATACACAGCTCATTATACACAGCGCATTATACACAGCGCATTATATACAGCGCATTATACACAGCGCATTATACACAGCGCATTATACACAGCGCATTATACACAGCGCATTATACACAGCGCATTATACACAGCGCATTATATACAGCGCATTATATACAGCGCATTATACACAGCACATTATACACAGCACATTATACACAGCGCATTATATACAGCACATTATACACAGCGCATTATATACAGCGCATTATACACAGCGCATTATACACAGCGCATTATACACAGCGCATTATACACAGCACATTATATACAGCGCATTATATACAGCACATTATACACAGCACATTATATACAGCGCATTATACACAGCACATTATACACAGCGCATTATATACAGCGCATTATATACAGCGCATTATACACAGCGCATTATACACAGCACATTATACACAGCGCATTATACACAGCGCATTATATACAGCGCATTATACACAGCGCATTATATACAGCTCATTATACACAGCACATTATATACAGCGCATTATACACTGCGCATTATACACAGCGCATTATACACACCACATTATACACAGCGCATTATATACAGCGCATTATACACAGCGCATTATACACAGCGCATTATACACAGCACATTATACACAGCGCATTATACACAGCGCATTATATACAGCGCATTATACACAGCGCATTATACACAGCACATTATATACAGCGCATTATACACTGCACATTATACACAGCACATTATACACAGCGCATTATACACAGCGCATTATACACAGCACATTATACACAGCGCATTATACACAGCGCATTATACACAGCGCATTATATACAGCGCATTATATACAGCGCATTATACACAGCGCATTATATACAGCGCATTATATACAGCGCATTATACACAGCGCATTATATACAGCACATTATATACAGCGCATTATACACAGCACATTATACACAGCACATTATATACAGCGCATTATACACAGCGCATTATACACAGCGCATTATACACAGCACATTACACACAGGACATTATACACAGAGCATTATACACAGCGCATTATACACAGCGCATTATACACTGCGCATTATACACAGCACATTATACACAGCACATTATACACAGCGCATTATACACAGCGCATTATACACAGCACATTATACACAGCGCATTATACACAGCGCATTATACACAGCGCATTATATACAGCGCATTATATACAGCGCATTATACACAGCGCATTATACACAGCGCATTATATACAGCGCATTATATACAGCGCATTATATACAGCGCATTATACACAGCGCATTATATACAGCACATTATATACAGCGCATTATACACAGCACATTATACACAGCACATTATATACAGCGCATTATACACAGCACATTATACACAGCGCATTATACACAGCGCATTATACACAGCACATTATACACAGCGCATTATACACAGCGCATTATACACAGCGCATTATACACAGCACATTACACACAGCACATTATACACAGAGCATTATACACAGCGCATTATACACAGCGCATTATACACAGCACATTATACACAGCACATTATATACAGTGTGTAACCCCTTCACTGCCGCTCACCTGATACCAGCGCCGGCCTGTGACCTCTGTAACATGACACATATGGCGGTGAGCACCCCGTAGCACCGCAGGAGTTAAGTTACCAGTAAATAATACCACTCACCCCTTCTTTTTCCATCTCTGCCCTTTTCACCCAGTCTCTCCCCTCCTCTTCTCCCTCACACTCTCCTCTCTCCACTGCTGCTCGCACGCTCTCTCCCCTCTGTCAGTCTGTCAGTATGCGCTCTCTCTCCCCTCTGTCAGTCAGTCTCTCAGTATGCGCTCTCTCTCCCCTCTGTCAGTCTCTCAGTATGCGCTCTCTCTCCCCTCTGTCAGTCTGTCAGTATGCGCTCTCTCTCCCCTCTGTCAGTCAGTCTCTCAGTATGCGCTCTCTCTCCCCTCTGTCAGTCTGTCTCTCAGTATGCGCTCTCTCTCCCTCTGTCAGTCTCTCAGTATGCGCTCTCTCTCCCTCTGTCAGTCTGTCTGTCAGTATGCGCTCTCTCTCCCCTCTGTCAGTCTGTTTCTCAGTATGCGCTCTCTCTCCCCTCTGTCAGTCTGTCTCTCAGTATGCGCTCTCTCTCCCCTCTGTCAGTCAGTCTGTCAGTATGCGCTCTCTCTCCCCCTCTGTCAGTCTGTCTCTCAGTATGCGCTCTCTCTCCCCTCTGTCAGTCTGTCTGTCAGTATGCGCTCTCTCCCCCTCTGTCAGTCTGTCTCTCAGTATGCGCTCTCTCCCCCTCTGTCAGTCTGTCTCTCAGTATGCGCTCTCTCTCCCCCTCTGTCAGTCTGTCTCTCAGTATGCGCTCTCTCTCCCCCTCTGTCAGTCTGTCTCTCAGTATGCGCTCTCTCTCCCCTCTGTCAGTCTGTCTGTCAGTATGCGCTCTCTCTCCCCTCTGTCAGTCTGTCTCTCAGTATGCGCTCTCTCTCCCCCTCTGTCAGTCTGTCAGTATGCGCTCTCTCTCCCCTCTGTCTGTCTGTCAGTATGCGCTCTCTCTCCCCCTCTGTCAGTCTGTCTCTCAGTATGCGCTCTCTCTCCCCTCTGTCAGTCTGTCAGTATGCGCTCTCTCTCCCCCTCTGTCAGTCTGTCTCTCAGTATGCGCTCTCTCTCCCCCTCTGTCAGTCTGTCTCTCAGTATGCGCTCTCTCTCCCCTCTGTCAGTCTGTCAGTATGCGCTCTCTCTCTCCCCCTCTGTCAGTCTGTCAGTATGCGCTCTCTCTCCCCCTCTGTCAGTCTGTCTGTCAGCATGCGCTCTCTCTCCCCTCTGTCAGTCTGTTTCTCAGTATGCGCTCTCTCTCTCCCCCTCTGTCAGTCTGTCTCTCAGTATGCGCTCTCTCTCCCCTCTGTCAGTCTGTCTCTCAGTATGCGCTCTCTCCCCCTCTGTCAGTCTGTCTCTCAGTATGCGCTCTCTCTCTCCCCTCTGTCTGTCTCTCAGTATGCGCTCTCTCTCCCCCTCTGTCAGTCTGTCTCTCAGTATGCGCTCTCCCCCCTCTGTCAGTCTGTCAGTATACGCTCTCTCTCTCCCCCTCTGTCAGTCTGTCTCTCAGTATGCGCTCTCTCTCCCCCTCTGTCAGTCTGTCAGTATGCGCTCTCTCTCCCCTCTGTCAGTCTGTCTCTTCGTATGCGCTCTCTCTCTCCCTCTGTCAGTCTGTCAGTATGCGCTCACTCTCCCTCTGTCAGTCTGTCTCTCAGTATGCGCTCTCTCTCTCCCTCTGTCAGTCTGTCAGTATGCGCTCTCTCTCCCCTCTGTCAGTCTGTCTCTCAGTATGAGCTCTCTCTCCCCCTCTGTCAGTCTGTCTCTCAGTATGCGCTCTCTCTCCCTCTGTCAGTCTGTCTCTCAGTATGAGCTCTCTCTCCCCCTCTGTCAGTCTGTCTCTCAGTATGCGCTCTCTCCCCCTCTGTCAGTCTGTCTCTCAGTATGGACTCTCTCTCTCCCCTCTGTCAGTCTGTCTCTCAGTATGCGCTCTCTCCCCCTCTGTCAGTCTGTCTCTCAGTATGCACTCTCTTTCTCCCCTCTGTCAGTCTGTCTCTCAGTATGCGCTCTCTCCCCTCTGTCTGTCTGTCTCTCAGTATGAGCTCTCTCTCCCCCTCTGTCAGTCTGTCTCTCAGTATGCGCTCTCTCTCCCCTCTGTCAGTCTGTCTCTCAGTATGAGCTCTCTCTCCCCTCTGTCAGTCTGTCTCTCAGTATGCGCTCTCTCCCCCTCTGTCAGTCTGTCTCTCAGTATGCACTCTCTCTCCCCTCTGTCAGTCTGTCTCTCAGTATGCGCTCTCTCTCCCCTCTGTCAGTCTGTCTCTCGGTATGAGCTCTCTCTCCCCCTCTGTCAGTCTGTCTCTCAGTATGCACTCTCTCCCTCTGTCAGTCTGTCAGTATGCGCTCTCTCTCCCCTCTGTCAGTCTGTCTCTCAGTATGCACTCTCTCTCTGCCCTCTGTCAGTCTGTCTCTCAGTATGCGCTCTCTCCCCCTCTGTCAGTCTGTCTCTCAGTATGCGCTCTCTCTCTCCCCTCTGTCAGTCTGTCTCTCAGTATGCGCTCTCTCCCCTCTGTCAGTCTGTCTCTCAGTATGCGCTCTCTCCCTCTGTCAGTCTGTCTCTCAGTATGCGCTCTCTCTCTCCCCTCTGTCAGTCTGTCTCTCAGTATGCGCTCTCTCCCCCTCTGTCAGTTTGTCTCTCAGTATGTGCTCTCTCTCCCCCTCTGTCAGTCAATCTGTCAGTATGCGCTCTCTCTCCCCCTCTGTCTGTCTCTCAGTATGCGCTCTCTCTCTCTGTCCCCTCTGTCAGTCTGTCTCTCAGTATGCGCTCTCTCTCTCCCTCTGTCAGTCTGTCTCTCAGTATGCGCTCTCTCTCCCCCTCTCTCAGTCTGTCTCTCAGTATGCGCTCTCTCTCCCTCTGTCAGTCTGTCTGTCAGTATGCGCTCTCTCTCCCCCTCTCTCAGTCTGTCTCTCAGTATGCGCTCTCTCTCCACCTCTGTCAGTCTGTCAGTATGCGCTCTCTCTCCCCCTCTGTCAGTCTGTCTCTCAGTATGCGCTCTCTCTCCCTCTGTCAGTCTGTCTGTCAGTATGCGCTCTCTCTCCCCCTCTCTCAGTCTGTCTCTCAGTATGCGCTCTCTCTCCCCCTCTGTCAGTCTGTCTCTCAATATGCGCTCTCTCTCCCCCTCTGTCAGTCTGTCAGTATGCGCTCTCTCCCCCTGTCAGTCTGTCTCTCAGTATGCGCTCTCTCTCCCTCTGTCAGTCTGTCAGTATGCGCTCTCTCTCCCCCTCTGTCAGTCTGTCTCTCAGCATGCGCTCTCTCTCCCTCTGTCAGTCTGTCTGTCAGTATGTGCTCTCTCTCCCCTCTCTCAGTCTGTCTCTCAGTATGCGCTCTCTCTCCCCCTCTGTCAGTCTGTCTCTCAATATGCGCTCTCTCTCCCCCTCTGTCAGTCTGTCAGTATGCGCTCTCTCCCCCTCTGTCAGTCTGTCTCTCAGTATGCGCTCTCTCTCCCCTCTGTTAGTCTGTCTCTCAGTATGCGCTCTCTCTCCCCTCTGTCAGTCTGTCTCTCAGTATGCGCTCTCTCCCCCTCTGTCAGTCTGTCTCTCAGTATGCGCTCTCTCTCCACTCTGTCAGTCTGTCTCTCAGTATGCGCTCTCTCTCCCCCTCTGTCAGTCTGTCTCTCAGTATGCGCTCTCTCTCCCCCTCTGTCAGTCTGTCTCTCAGTATGCGCTCTCTCTCCCTCTGTCAGTCTGTCTGTCAGTATACGCTCTCTCTCCCCTCTGTCAGTCTGTCTCTCAGTATGCGCTCTCTCTCCCCTCTGTCAGTCTGTCAGTATGCGCTCTCTCTCCCCCTCTGTCAGTCTGTCTCTCAGTATGCGCTCTCTCCCCCTCTGTCAGTCTGTCTCTCAGTATGCGCTCTCTCTCTCCCCCTCTGTCAGTCTGTCTCTCAGTATGCGCTCTCTCTCTCCCCCTCTGTCAGTCTGTCAGTATGCGCTCTCTCTCCCCCTCTGTCAGTCTGTCTCTCAGTATGCGCTCTCTCCCCCTCTGTCAGTCTGTCTCTCAGTATGCGCTCTCTCTCTCCCCCTCTGTCAGTCTGTCTCTCAGTATGCACTCTCTCTCTCCCCTCTGTCAGTCTGTCTCTCAGTATGCGCTCTCTCTCCCCCTCTGTCAGTCTGTCTCTCAGTATGCGCTCTCTCTCTCCCCCTCTGTCAGTCTGTCAGTATGCGCTCTCTCTCCCCTCTGTCAGTCTGTCTCTCAGTATGCGCTCTCTCTCCCCCTCTGTCTGTCTGTCAGTATGCGCTCTCTCTCCCCCTCTGTCAGTCTGTCTCTCAGTATGCGCTCTCTCTCTCCCCCTCTGTCAGTCTGTCAGTATGCGCTCTCTCTCCCCCTCTGTCAGTCTGTCTCTCAGTATGCGCTCTCTCTCCCCCTCTGTCAGTCTGTCTCTCAGTATGCGCTCTCTCTCCCCTCTGTCAGTCTGTCAGTATGCGCTCTCTCTCTCCCCCTCTGTCAGTCTGTCAGTATGCGCTCTCTCTCCCCTCTGTCAGTCTGTCTGTCAGCATGCGCTCTCTCTCCCCTCTGTCAGTCTGTCTCTCAGTATGCGCTCTCTCTCCCCTCTGTCAGTCTGTCAGTATGCGCTCTCTCTCTCCCCCTCTGTCAGTCTGTCAGTATGCGCTCTCTCTCCCCCTCTGTCAGTCTGTCTGTCAGCATGCGCTCTCTCTCCCCTCTGTCAGTCTGTCTCTCAGTATGCGCTCTCTCTCTCCCCCTCTGTCAGTCTGTCTCTCAGTATGCGCTCTCTCTCTCCCCTCTGTCTGTCTCTCAGTATGCGCTCTCTCTCCCCCTCTGTCAGTCTGTCTCTCAGTATGCGCTCTCTCCCCCTCTGTCAGTCTGTCAGTATGCGCTCTCTCTCTCCCCCTCTGTCAGTCTGTCTCTCAGTATGCGCTCTCTCTCCCCCTCTGTCAGTCTGTCAGTATGCGCTCTCTCTCCCCTCTGTCAGTCTGTCTCTTCGTATGCGCTCTCTCTCTCCCTCTGTAAGTCTGTCAGTATGCGCTCACTCTCCCTCTGTCAGTCTGTCTCTCAGTATGCGCTCTCTCTCTCCCTCTGTCAGTCTGTCAGTATGCGCTCTCTCTCCCCTCTGTCAGTCTGTCTCTCAGTATGAGCTCTCTCTCCCCCTCTGTCAGTCTGTCTCTCAGTATGCGCTCTCTCTCCCCTCTGTCAGTCTGTCTCTCAGTATGAGCTCTCTCTCCCCCTCTGTCAGTCTGTCTCTCAGTATGCGCTCTCTCCCCCTCTGTCAGTCTGTCTCTCAGTATGGACTCTCTCTCTCCCCTCTGTCAGTCTGTCTCTCAGTATGCGCTCTCTCCCCCTCTGTTAGTCTGTCTCTCAGTATGCACTCTCTCTCTCCCCTCTGTCAGTCTGTCTCTCAGTATGCGCTCTCTCCCCTCTGTCAGTCTGTCTCTCAGTATGAGCTCTCTCTCCCCCTCTGTCAGTCTGTCTCTCAGTATGCGCTCTCTCTCCCCTCTGTCAGTCTGTCTCTCAGTATGAGCTCTCTCTCCCCCTCTGTCAGTCTGTCTCTCAGTATGCGCTCTCTCCCCCTCTGTCAGTCTGTCTCTCAGTATGCACTCTCTCTCCCCTCTGTCAGTCTGTCTCTCAGTATGCGCTCTCTCTCCCCTCTGTCAGTCTGTCTCTCGGTATGAGCTCTCTCTCCCCCTCTGTCAGTCTGTCTCTCAGTATGCACTCTCTCCCTCTGTCAGTCTGTCAGTATGCGCTCTCTCTCCCCCTCTGTCAGTCTGTCTCTCAGTATGCACTCTCTCTCTCCCCTCTGTCAGTCTGTCTCTCAGTATGCGCTCTCTCCCCCTCTGTCAGTCTGTCTCTCAGTATGCGCTCTCTCTCTCCCCTCTGTCAGTCTGTCTCTCAGTATGCGCTCTCTCCCCTCTGTCAGTCTGTCTCTCAGTATGCGCTCTCTCCCTCTGTCAGTCTGTCTGTCAGTATGCGCTCTCTCTCTCCCTTCTGTCAGTCTGTCTCTCAGTATGCGCTCTCTCCCCCTCTGTCAGTTTGTCTCTCAGTATGCGCTCTCTCTCCCCCTCTGTCAGTCTGTCTCTCAGTATGTGCTCTCTCTCCCCCTCTGTCAGTCAATCTGTCAGTATGCGCTCTCTCTCCCCCTCTGTCTGTCTCTCAGTATGCGCTCTCTCTCTCTGTCCCCTCTGTCAGTCTGTCTCTCAGTATGCGCTCTCTCTCTCCCTCTGTCAGTCTGTCTCTCAGTATGCGCTCTCTCCCTCTGTCAGTCTGTCAGTATGCGCTCTCTCTCTCTCCCTCTGTCAGTCTGTCTCTCAGTATGCGCTCTCTCTCCCTCTGTCAGTCTGTCTGTCAGTATGCGCTCTCTCTCCCCCTCTCTCAGTTTGTCTCTCAGTATGCGCTCTCTCTCCCTCTTTCAGTCTGTCTGTCAGTATGCGCTCTCTCTCCCCCTCTCTCAGTCTGTCTCTCAGTATGCGCTCTCTCTCCACCTCTGTCAGTCTGTCAGTATGCGCTCTCTCTCCCCCTCTGTCAGTCTGTCTCTCAGTATGCGCTCTCTCTCCCTCTGTCAGTCTGTCTGTCAGTATGCGCTCTCTCTCCCCCTCTCTCAGTCTGTCTCTCAGTATGCGCTCTCTCTCCCCCTCTGTCAGTCTGTCTCTCAATATGCGCTCTCTCTCCCCCTCTGTCAGTCTGTCAGTATGCGCTCTCTCCCCTGTCAGTCTGTCTCTCAGTATGCGCTCTCTCTCTCCCTCTGTCAGTCTGTCAGTATGCGCTCTCTCTCCCCCTCTGTCAGTCTGTCTCTCAGTATGCGCTCTCTCTCCCTCTGTCAGTCTGTCTGTCAGTATGTGCTCTCTCTCCCCCTCTCTCAGTCTGTCTCTCAGTATGCGCTCTCTCTCCCCCTCTGTCAGTCTGTCTCTCAATATGCGCTCTCTCTCTCCCCTCTGTCAGTCTGTCTCTCAGTATGCGCTCTCTCCCCTCTGTCAGTCTGTCTCTCAGTATGCGCTCTCTCCCTCTGTCAGTCTGTCTGTCAGTATGCGCTCTCTCTCTCCCTCTGTCAGTCTGTCTCTCAGTATGCGCTCTCTCCCCCTCTGTCAGTTTGTCTCTCAGTATGCGCTCTCTCTCCCCCTCTGTCAGTCTGTCTCTCAGTATGTGCTCTCTCTCCCCCTCTGTCAGTCAATCTGTCAGTATGCGCTCTCTCTCCCCCTCTGTCTGTCTCTCAGTATGCGCTCTCTCTCTCTGTCCCCTCTGTCAGTCTGTCTCTCAGTATGCGCTCTCTCTCCCCTCTGTCAGTCTGTCTCTCAGTATGCGCTCTCTCTCCCCTCTGTCAGTCTGTCTCTCAGTATGCGCTCTCTCCCCCTCTGTCAGTCTGTCTCTCAGTATGCGCTCTCTCTCCCTCAGTCTGTCTCTTAGTATGCGCTCTCTCTCCCCCTCTGTCAGTCTGTCTCTCAGTATGCGCTCTCTCTCCCCTCTGTCAGTCTGTCTCTCAGTATGCGCTCTCTCTCTCCCTCTGTCAGTCTGTCAGTATGCGCTCTCTCTCTCTCCCTCTGTCAGTCTGTCTCTCAGTATGCGCTCTCTCTCTCCACCTCTGTCAGTCTGTCAGTATGCGCTCTCTCTCCCCCTCTGTCAGTCTGTCTCTCAGTATGCGCTCTCTCTCCCTCTGTCAGTCTGTCTGTCAGTATGCGCTCTCTCTCCCCCTCTCTCAGTCTGTCTCTCAGTATGCGCTCTCTCCCCCTCTGTCAGTCTGTCTCTCAGTATGAGTTCTCTCTCCCCCTCTGTCAGTCTGTCTCTCAGTATGCGCTCTCTCCCCCTCTGTCAGTCTGTCTCTCAGTATGCACTCTCTCTCCCCTCTGTCAGTCTGTCTCTCAGTATGCGCTCTCTCTCCCCTCTGTCAGTCTGTCTCTCGGTATGAGCTCTCTCTCCCCCTCTGTCAGTCTGTCTCTCAGTATGCACTCTCTCCCTCTGTCAGTCTGTCAGTATGCGCTCTCTCTCCCCCTCTGTCAGTCTGTCTCTCAGTATGCACTCTCTCTCTCCCCTCTGTCAGTCTGTCTCTCAGTATGCGCTCTCTCCCCCTCTGTCAGTCTGTCTCTCAGTATGCGCTCTCTCTCTCCCCTCTGTCAGTCTGTCTCTCAGTATGCGCTCTCTCCCCTCTGTCAGTCTGTCTCTCAGTATGCGCTCTCTCCCCTCTGTCAGTCTGTCTGTCAGTATGCGCTCTCTCTCTCCCCTCTGTCAGTCTGTCTCTCAGTATGCGCTCTCTCCCCCTCTGTCAGTTTGTCTCTCAGTATGCGCTCTCTCTCCCCCTCTGTCAGTCTGTCTCTCAGTATGTGCTCTCTCTCCCCCTCTGTCAGTCAATCTGTCAGTATGCGCTCTCTCTCCCCCTCTGTCTGTCTCTCAGTATGCGCTCTCTCTCTCTGTCCCCTCTGTCAGTCTGTCTCTCAGTATGCGCTCTCTCTCTCCCTCTGTCAGTCTGTCTCTCAGTATGCGCTCTCTCCCTCTGTCAGTCTGTCAGTATGCGCTCTCTCTCTCTCCCTCTGTCAGTCTGTCTCTCAGTATGCGCTCTCTCTCCCTCTGTCAGTCTGTCTGTCAGTATGCGCTCTCTCTCCCCCTCTCTCAGTCTGTCTCTCAGTATGCGCTCTCTCTCCCTCTGTCAGTCTGTCTGTCAGTATGCGCTCTCTCTCCCCCTCTCTCAGTCTGTCTCTCAGTATGCGCTCTCTCTCCACCTCTGTCAGTCTGTCAGTATGCGCTCTCTCTCCCCCTCTGTCAGTCTGTCTCTCAGTATGCGCTCTCTCTCCCTCTGTCAGTCTGTCTGTCAGTATGCGCTCTCTCTCCCCCTCTCTCAGTCTGTCTCTCAGTATGCGCTCTCTCTCCCCCTCTGTCAGTCTGTCTCTCAATATGCGCTCTCTCTCCCCCTCTGTCAGTCTGTCAGTATGCGCTCTCTCCCCCTGTCAGTCTGTCTCTCAGTATGCGCTCTCTCTCTCCCTCTGTCAGTCTGTCAGTATGCGCTCTCTCTCCCCCTCTGTCAGTCTGTCTCTCAGTATGCGCTCTCTCTCCCTCTGTCAGTCTGTCTGTCAGTATGTGCTCTCTCTCCCCCTCTCTCAGTCTGTCTCTCAGTATGCGCTCTCTCTCCCCTCTGTCAGTCTGTCTCTCAGTATGCGCTCTCTCTCCCCTCTGTCAGTCTGTCTCTCAGTATGCGCTCTCTCCCCCCTCTGTCAGTCTGTCTCTCAGTATGCGCTCTCTCTCCCCTCAGTCTGTCTCTTAGTATGCGCTCTCTCTCCCCCTCTGTCAGTCTGTCTCTCAGTATGCGCTGTCTCTCCCCTCTGTCAGTCTGTCTCTCAGTATGCGCTCTCTCTCTCCCTCTGTCAGTCTGTCAGTATGCGCTCTCTCTCTCTCCCTCTGTCAGTCTGTCTCTCAGTATGCGCTCTCTCTCTCCACCTCTGTCAGTCTGTCAGTATGCGCTCTCTCTCCCCCTCTGTCAGTCTGTCTCTCAGTATGCGCTCTCTCTCCCTCTGTCAGTCTGTCTGTCAGTATGCGCTCTCTCTCCCCCTCTCTCAGTCTGTCTCTCAGTATGCGCTCTCTCCCCCTCTGTCAGTCTGGCTCTCAATATGCGCTCTCTCTCCCCCTCTATCAGTCTGTCAGTATGCGCTCTCTCCCCCTGTCAGTCTGTCTCTCAGTATGCGCTCTCTCTCTCCCCCTCTGTCAGTCTGTCTCTCAGTATGCGCTCTCTCTCTCCCCCTCTGTCAGTCTGTCAGTATGCACTCTCTCTCCCTCTGTCAGTCTGTCTCTCAGTATGCGCTCTCTCCCTCTCTGTCAGTCTGTCTCTCAGTATCCGCTCTCTCTCCCCTCTGTCAGTCTGTCTCTCAGTATGCGCTCTCTCTCCCTCTGTCAGTCTGTCAGTATGCGCTCTCTCCCTCTCTGTCAGTCTGTCTCTCAGTATCCGCTCTCTCTCCCCTCTGTCAGTCTGTCTCTCAGTATGCGCTCTCTCTCCCCCTCTGTCAGTCTGTCTGTCAGTATGCGCTCTCTCTCCCCCTCTGTCAGTCTGTCAGTATGCGCTCTCTCCCTCTCTGTCAGTCTGTCTCTCAGTATCTGCTCTCTCTCCCCCTCTGTCAGTCTGTCTCTCAGTATGCGCTCTCTCTCCCCCTCTGTCAGTCTGTCAGTATGCGCTCTCTCCTCCCCTCTGTCAGTCTGTCTGTCAGTATGCGCTCTCTCTCCCCTCTGTCAGTCTGTCAGTATGCGCTCTCTCTCCCCCTCTGTCAGTCTGTCTCTCAGTATGCGCTCTCTCTCCCCCTCTGTCAGTCTGTCTGTCAGTATGCGCTCTCTCTCCCCCTCTGTCAGTCTGTCTCTCAGTATGCGCTCTCCCTCCCCTCTCTCAGTCTGTCTCTCAGTATGCGCTCTCTCTCCTCTCTGTCAGTCTGTCTCTCAGTATGCGCTCTCTCTCTCCCCTCTGTCAGTCTGTCTCTCAGTATGCGCTCTCTCTCTCCCTCTGTCAGTCTGTCTCTCAGTATGCGCTCTCTCTCCCTCTGTCAGTCTGTCAGTATGCGCTCTCTCTCTCCACCTCTGTCAGTCTGTCTCTCAGTATGCGCTCTCTCTCTCCCTCTGTCAGTCTGTCTCTCAGTATGCGCTCTCTCCCTCTGTCAGTCTGTCAGTATGCGCTCTCTCTCTCCACCTCTGTCAGTCTGTCTCTCAGTATGCGCTCTCTCTCCCCCTCTGTCAGTCTGTCAGTCTGCGCTCTCTCTCCCCCTCTGTCAGTCTGTCAGTATGCTCTCTCTCTCCCTCTGTCAGTCTGTCAGTATGCGCTCTCTCTCCCCTCTGTCAGTCTGTCAGTATGCGCTCTCTCTCCCCTCTGTCTGTCTCTCAGTATGCGCTCTCTCTCCCTCTGTCAGTCTGTCAGTATGCGCTCTCTCTCTCCCTCTGTCAGTCTGTCAGTATGCGCTCTCTCTCCCCCTCTGTCAGTCTGTCAGTATGCGCTCTCTCCCCCTCTGTCAGTCTGTCTCTCAGTATGCACTCTCTCTCTCCCCTCTGTCAGTCTGTCTCTCAGTATGCGCTCTCTCTCCCTCTGTCAGTCTGTCAGTATGCGCTCTCTCTCCCCTCTGTCAGTCTGTTTCTCAGTATGCGCTCTCTCTCCCTCTGTCAGTCTGTCAGTATGCACTCTCTCTCTCCCCCTCTGTCAGTCTGCCTCTCAGTATGCGCTCTCTCTCCCCCTCTGTCAGTCTGTCAGTATGCGCTCTCTCTCCCCTCTCTCAGTCTGTCAGTATGCGCTCTCTCCCCGCTGTCAGTCTGTCTCTCAGTATGCGCTCTCTCTCCCCCTCTGTCAGTCTGTCAGTATGCGCTCTCTCTCCCCCTCTGTCAGTCTGTCTCTCAGTATGCGCTCTCTCTCCCCCTCTGTCAGTCTGTCTCTCAGTATGCGCGCTCTCTCTCTCCCCACGCTGTCAGTCTGTCTGTCAGTATGCGCTCTCTCTCCCCTCTGTCAGTCTGTCTGTCAGTATGCGCTCTCTCCCCTCTGTCAGTCTGTCTCTCAGTATGCGCTCTCTCTCCCCTCTGTCAGTCTGTCTCTCAGTATGCGCTCTCTCTCCCCTCTGTCAGTCTGTCTCTCAGTATGCGCTCTCTCTCCCCTCTGTCAGTCTGTCTCTCAGTATGCGCTCTCTCTGCCCTCTGTCAGTCTGTCTCTCAGTATGCGCTCTCTCTCCCCCTCTGTCAGTCTGTCTCTCAGTATGCGTTCTCTCTCCCCCTCTGTCAGTCTGTCAGTATGCGCTCTCTCTCCCCTCTGTCAGTCTGTCAGTATGCGCTCTCTCTTCCCTCTGTCAGTCTCTCAGTATGCGCTCTCTCTCCCCCTCTGCCTCTGTCAGTCTGTCAGTATGTGCTCTCTCTCCCCCTCTGTCAGTCTCTCAGTATGCGCTCTCTCTCCCCCTCTGTCAGTCTGTCAGTATGCGCTCTCTCTCCCCTCTCTCAGTCTGTCAGTATGCGCTCTCTCTCCCCCTCTGTCAGTCTGTCTCTCAGTATGCGCTCTCTCTCTCCCTCTGTCAGTCTGTCTCTCAGTATGCGCTCTCTCTCTCTCCCTCTGTCAGTCTGTCTCTCAGTATGCGCTCTCTCTCCCCCTCTGTCAGTCTGTCAGTATGCGCTCTCTCTCCCCTCTCTCAGTCTGTCTCTCAGTATGCGCTCTCTCTCCCCCTCTGTCAGTCTGTCTCTCAGTATGCGCTCTCTCTCTCCCTCTGTCAGTCTGTCAGTATGCACTCTCTCTCCCTCTGTCAGTCTGTCTCTCAGTATGCGCTCTCTCCTCCCTCTGTCAGTCTGTCAGTATGCGCTCTCTCCCCCTCTGTCAGTCTGTCTCTCAGTATGCGCTCTCTCCCCCTCTGTCAGTCTGTCTCTCAGTATGCACTCTCTCTCTCCCCTCTGTCAGTCTGTCTCTCAGTATGCGCTCTCTCCCCCTCTGTCAGTCTGTCTCTCAGTATGCGCTCTCTCCCCCTCTGTCAGTCTGTCTCTCAGTATGTGCTCTCTCTCCCCCTCTGTCAGTCTGTCTCTCAGTATGCACTCTCTCTCTCCCCTCTGTCAGTCAGTCTGTCAGTATGCGCTCTCTCTGTCCCCTCTGTCAGTCTGTCTCTCAGTATGCGCTCTCTCTCTCCCCCTCTGTCAGTCTGTCTCTCAGTATGCGCTCTCTCTCTCCCTCTGTCAGTCTGTCTCTCAGTATGCGCTTTCTCGCTCTCCCTCTGTCAGTCTGTCTCTCAGTATGCGCTCTCTCTCTCCACCTCTGTCAGTCTGTCAGTATGCGCTCTCTCTCCCCCTCTGTCAGTCTGTCTCTCAGTATGCGCTCTCTCTCCCTCTGTCAGTCTGTCTGTCAGTATGCGCTCTCTCTCCCCCTCTGTCAGTCTGGTTTTCAATATGCGCTCTCTCTCCCCCTCTGTCAGTATGCGCTCTCTCCCCCTGTCAGTCTGTCTCTCAGTATGCGCTCTCTCTCTCCACCTCTGTCAGTCTGTCAGTATGCGCTCTCTCTCTCCCCCTCTGTCAGTCTGTCTCTCAGTATGCGCTCTCTCTCTCCCTCTGTCAGTCTGTCTCTCAGTATGCGCTCTCTCTCCCCCTCTGTCAGTCTGTCTCTCAGTATGCGCTCTCTCTCTCCACCTCTGTCAGTCTGTCAGTATGCGCTCTCTCTCCCCCTCTGTCAGTCTGTCTCTCAGTATACGCTCTCTCTCCCCCTCTGTCAGTCTGTCTGTCAGTATGCGCTCTCTCCCCTCTGTCAGTCTGTCTCTCAGTATGCGCTCTCTCCCCCTCTGTCAGTCTGTCTCTCAGTATGCGCTCTCTCTCCCCTCTGTCAGTATGCGCTCTCTCTCCCCCTCTGTCAGTCTGTCTGTCAGTATGCGCTCTCTCTCCCCCTCTGTCAGTCTCTCAGTATGCGCTCTCTCTCCCCCTCTCTCAGTCTGTCTCTCAGTATGCGCTCTCTCTCCCCCTCTGTCAGTATGCGCTCTCTCCCCCTGTCAGTCTGTCTCTCAGTATGCGCTCTCTCTCCCCCTCTGTCAGTCTGTCAGTATGCGCTCTCTCTCCCTCTGTCAGTCTGTCAGTATGCGCTCTCTCTCCCTCTGTCAGTCTGTCAGTATGCGCTCTCTCTCCCCTCTCAGTCTGTCTCTCAGTATGCGCTCTCTCTCCCCCTCTGTCAGTCTGTCTCTCAGTATGCGCTCTCTCTCTCTCCCTCTGTCAGTCTGTCTGTCAGTATGCGCTCTCTCTCCCCCTCTGTCAGTCTGTCTCTCAGTATGCGCTCTCTCTCTCCCCCTCTGTCAGTCTGTCTCTCAGTATGCGCTCTCTCTCCCTCTCTGTCAGTCTGTCAGTATGCGCTCTCTCTCCCCTCTCTCAGTCTGTCAGTATGCGCTCTCTCTCCCCCTCTGTCAGTCTGTCTCTCAGTATGCGCTCTCTCTCCCCCTCTGTCAGTCTGTCTCTCAGTATGCGCTCTCTCTCCCCCTCTGTCAGTCTGTCTCTCAGTATGCGCTCTCTCTCTCTCCCTCTGTCAGTCTGTCTGTCAGTATGCGCTCTCTCTCCCCCTCTGTCAGTCTGTCTCTCAGTATGCGCTCTCTCTCCCCCTCTGTCAGTCTGTCAGTATGCGCTCTCTCTCCCCTCTGTCAGTCTGTCTCTCAGTATGCGCTCTCTCTCTCCCCCTCAGTCAGTCTGTCTCTCAGTATGCGCTCTCTCTCCCCTCTGTCAGTCTGTCTCTCAGTATGCGCTCTCTCCCCCTCTGTCAGTCTGTCTCTCAGTATGCGCTCTCTCTCCCCCTCTGTCAGTCTGTCTCTCAGTATGCGCTCTCTCTCCCTCTGTCAGTCTGTCTCTCAGTATGCGCTCTCTCTCTCCCTCTGTCAGTCTGTCAGTATGCGCTCTCTCTCCCTCTGTCAGTCTGTCTCTCAGTATGCGCTCTCTCTCTCCCTCTGTCAGTCTGTCTCTCAGTATGCGCTCTCTCCCCCTCTGTCAGTCTGTCTCTCAGTATGCGCTCTCTCTCTCCCTCTGTCAGTCTGTCAGTATGCGCTCTCTCTCCCTCTGTCAGTCTGTCTCTCAGTATGCGCTCTCTCCCCCTCTGTCAGTCTGTCTCTCAGTATGCGCTCTCTCCCCCTCTGTCAGTCTGTCTCTCAGTATGCACTCTCTCTCTCCCCTCTGTCAGTCTGTCTCTCAGTATGCGCTCTCTCCCCCTCTGTCAGTCTGTCTCTCAGTATGTGCTCTCTCTCCCCCTCTGTCAGTCAGTCTGTCAGTATGCGCTCTCTCTGTCCCCTCTGTCAGTCTGTCTCTCAGTATGCGCTCTCTCTCTCCCCCTCTGTCAGTCTGTCTCTCAGTATGCGCTCTCTCTCTCCACCTCTGTCAGTCTGTCAGTATGCGCTCTCTCTCCCCCTCTGTCAGTCTGTCTCTCAGTATGCGCTCTCTCTCCCTCTGTCAGTCTGTCTGTCAGTATGCGCTCTCTCTCCCCCTCTCTCAGTCTGTCTCTCAATATGCGCTCTCTCTCCCCCTCTGTCAGTCTGTCTCTCAATATGCGCTCTCTCCCCCTCTGTCAGTATGCGCTCTCTCTCCCCCTCTGTCAGTATGCGCTCTCTCCCCCTGTCAGTCTGTCTCTCAGTATGCGCTCTCTCTCTCCACCTCTGTCAGTCTGTCAGTATGCGCTCTCTCTCTCCCCCTCTGTCAGTCTGTCTCTCAGTATGCGCTCTCTCTCTCCCTCTGTCAGTCTGTCTCTCAGTATGCGCTCTCTCTCTCCCCCTCTGTCAGTCTGTCAGTATGCGCTCTCTCTCCCCCTCTGTCAGTCTGTCTCTCAGTATGCGCTCTCTCCCCCTCTGTCAGTCTGTCTCTCAGTATGCGCTCTCTCTCCCCCTCTGTCAGTCTGTCTGTCAGTATGCGCTCTCTCTCCCCTCTGTCAGTCTGTCTCTCAGTATGCGCTCTCTCCCCCTCTGTCAGTCTGTCTCTCAGTATGCGCTCTCTCTCCCCTCTGTCAGTATGCGCTCTCTCTCCCCCTCTGTCAGTCTGTCTGTCAGTATGCGCTCTCTCTCTCCCTCTGTCAGTCTGTCAGTATGCGCTCTCTCTCCCCCTCTGTCAGTCTGTCTCTCAGTATGCGCTCTCTCTCCCCCTCTGTCAGTCTGTCTCTCAGTATGCGCTCTCTCTCTCTCCCTCTGTCAGTCTGTCTGTCAGTATGCGCTCTCTCTCCCCCTCTGTCAGTCTGTCTCTCAGTATGCGCTCTCTCTCTCCCCCTCTGTCAGTCTGTCTCTCAGTATGCGCTCTCTCTCCCTCTCTGTCAGTCTGTCAGTATGCGCTCTCTCTCCCCTCTCTCAGTCTGTCAGTATGCGCTCTCTCTCCCCCTCTGTCAGTCTGTCTCTCAGTATGCGCTCTCTCTCCCCCTCTGTCAGTCTGTCTCTCAGTATGCGCTCTCTCTCCCCCTCTGTCAGTCTGTCTCTCAGTATGCGCTCTCTCTCTCTCCCTCTGTCAGTCTGTCTGTCAGTATGCGCTCTCTCTCCCTCTCTGTCAGTCTGTCTCTCAGTATGCGCTCTCTCTCCCCCTCTGTCAGTCTGTCAGTATGCGCTCTCTCTCCCCTCTGTCAGTCTGTCTCTCAGTATGCGCTCTCTCTCTCCCCCTCAGTCAGTCTGTCTCTCAGTATGCGCTCTCTCTCCCCTCTGTCAGTCTGTCTCTCAGTATGCGCTCTCTCCCCCTCTGTCAGTCTGTCTCTCAGTATGCGCTCTCTCTCCCCCTCTGTCAGTCTGTCTCTCAGTATGCGCTCTCTCTCCCTCTGTCAGTCTGTCTCTCAGTATGCGCTCTCTCTCTCCCTCTGTCAGTCTGTCAGTATGCGCTCTCTCTCCCTCTGTCAGTCTGTCTCTCAGTATGCGCTCTCTCTCTCCCTCTGTCAGTCTGTCTCTCAGTATGCGCTCTCTCCCCCTCTGTCAGTCTGTCTCTCAGTATGCGCTCTCTCTCTCCCTCTGTCAGTCTGTCAGTATGCGCTCTCTCTCCCTCTGTCAGTCTGTCTCTCAGTATGCGCTCTCTCCCCCTCTGTCAGTCTGTCTCTCAGTATGCGCTCTCTCCCCCTCTGTCAGTCTGTCTCTCAGTATGCACTCTCTCTCTCCCCTCTGTCAGTCTGTCTCTCAGTATGCGCTCTCTCCCCCTCTGTCAGTCTGTCTCTCAGTATGTGCTCTCTCTCCCCCTCTGTCAGTCAGTCTCTCAGTATGCGCTCTCTCTGTCCCCTCTGTCAGTCTGTCTCTCAGTATGCGCTCTCTCTCTCCCCCTCTGTCAGTCTGTCTCTCAGTATGCGCTCTCTCTCTCCCTCTGTCAGTCTGTCTCTCAGTATGCGCTTTCTCTCTCTCCCTCTGTCAGTCTGTCTCTCAGTATGCGCTCTCTCTCTCCACCTCTGTCAGTCTGTCAGTATGCGCTCTCTCTCCCCCTCTGTCAGTCTGTCTCTCAGTATGCGCTCTCTCTCCCTCTGTCAGTCTGTCTGTCAGTATGCGCTCTCTCTCCCCCTCTCTCAGTCTGTCTCTCAATATGCGCTCTCTCTCCCCCTCTGTCAGTCTGTCTCTCAATATGCGCTCTCTCCCCCTCTGTCAGTATGCGCTCTCTCTCCCCCTCTGTCAGTATGCGCTCTCTCCCCCTGTCAGTCTGTCTCTCAGTATGCGCTCTCTCTCTCCACCTCTGTCAGTCTGTCAGTATGCGCTCTCTCTCTCCCCCTCTGTCAGTCTGTCTCTCAGTATGCGCTCTCTCTCTCCCTCTGTCAGTCTGTCTCTCAGTATGCGCTCTCTCTCTCCCCCTCTGTCAGTCTGTCAGTATGCGCTCTCTCTCCCCCTCTGTCAGTCTGTCTCTCAGTATGCGCTCTCTCCCCCTCTGTCAGTCTGTCTCTCAGTATGCGCTCTCTCTCCCCCTCTGTCAGTCTGTCTGTCAGTATGCGCTCTCTCTCCCCTCTGTCAGTCTGTCTCTCAGTATGCGCTCTCTCCCCCTCTGTCAGTCTGTCTCTCAGTATGCGCTCTCTCTCCCCTCTGTCAGTATGCGCTCTCTCTCCCCCTCTGTCAGTCTGTCTGTCAGTATGCGCTCTCTCTCTCCCTCTGTCAGTCTGTCAGTATGCGCTCTCTCTCCCCCTCTGTCAGTCTGTCAGTATGCGCTCTCTCTCTCCCTCTGTCAGTCTGTCTCTCAGTATGCGCTCTCTCTCCCTCTGTCAGTCTGTCAGTATGCGCTCTCTCTCCCTCTCTGTCTGTCTCTCAGTATGCGCTCTCTCTCCCCTCTGTCTGTCTCTCAGTATGCGCTCTCTCTCTCCCCCTCTGTCAGTCTGTCAGTATGCGCTCTCTCTCTCCCTCTGTCAGTCTGTCTCTCAGTATGCGCTCTCTCTCCCTCTGTCAGTCTGTCAGTATGCGCTCTCTCTCCCCCTCTGTCTGTCTCTCAGTATGCGCTCTCTCTCCCCTCTGTCTGTCTCTCAGTATGCGCTCTCTCTCTCCCCCTCTGTCAGTCTGTCAGTATGCGCTCTCTCTCTCCCTCTGTCAGTCTGTCTCTCAGTATGCGCTCTCTCCCTCTGTCAGTCTGTCAGTATGCGCTCTCTCTCCCCCTCTGTCTGTCTCTCAGTATGCGCTCTCTCTCCCCTCTGTCTGTCTCTCAGTATGCGCTCTCTCTCCCCTCTGTCAGTCTCTCAGTATGCGCTCTCTCTCCCCCTCTGTCAGTCTGTCAGTATGCGCTCTCTCTCCCTCTGTCAGTCTGTCTCTCAGTATGCGCTCTCTCTCCCTCTGTCAGTCTCTCAGTATGCGCTCTCTCTCCCCCTCTGTCAGTCTGTCAGTATGCGCTCTCTCTCCCCTCTGTCAGTCTGTCAGTATGCGCTCTCTCTCCCCTCTGTCAGTCTGTCAGTATGCGCTCTCTCTCCCCTCTGTCAGTCTGTCAGTATGCGCTCTCTCTCCCCCTCTGTCAGTCTGTCAGTATGCGCTCTCTCTCCCCTCTGTCAGTCTGTCAGTATGCGCTCTCTCTCCCCTCTGCCAGTCTGTCAGTATGCGCTCTCTCTCTCCCTCTGTCAGTCTGTCAGTATGCGCTCTCTCTCCCCTCTGTCAGTCTGTCTCTCAGTATGCGCTCTCTCTCCCTCTGTCAGTCTGTCTGTCAGTATGCGCGCTCTCTCTCCCCCTCTGTCAGTCTGTCAGTATGCGCTCTCTCTCCCTCTCTCAGTCTGTCTCTCAGTATGCGCTCTCTCTCCCCTCTGTCAGTCTGTCTCTCAGTATGCGCTCTCTCTCCCCTCTGTCAGTCTGTCAGTATGCGCTCTCTCCCCCTCTCTCAGTCTGTCTCTCAGTATGCGCTCTCTCTCTCCCTCTGTCAATCTGTCAGTATGCGCTCTCTCTCCCCTCTGTCAGTCTGTCTCTCAGTATGCGCTCTCTCTCCCCCTCTGTCAGTCTGTCAGTATGCGCTCACTCTCCCCCTCTGTCAGTCTCTCAGTATGCGCTCTCTCTCTCCCTCTGTCAGTCTGTCAGTATGCGCTCTCTCTCCCCCTCTGTCAGTCTGTCTCTCAGTATGCGCTCTCTCTCCCCCTCTCTCAGTCTGTCTGTCAGTATGCGCTCTCTCTCCCCCTCTGTCAGTCTGTCTCTCAGTATGCGCTCTCTCTCCCCTCTGTCAGTCTGTCTCTCAGTATGCGCTCTCTCTCCCCCTCTGTCAGTCTCTCAGTATGCGCTCTCTCTCCCCCTCTGTCAGTCTGTCAGTATGCGCTCTCTCTCCCCTCTCTCAGTCAGTCTGTCAGTATGCGCTCTCTCTCCCCCTCTGTCAGTCTGTCAGTATGCGCTCTCTCTCCCTCTGTCAGTCTGTCTCTCAGTATGCGCTCTCTCTCTCCCTCTGTCAGTCTGTCAGTATGCGCTCTCTCTCCCCCCTCTGTCAGTCTGTCAGTATGCGCTCTCTCTCTCCCTCTGTCAGTCTGTCTCTCAGTATGCGCTCTCTCTCCCTCTGTCAGTCTGTCAGTATGCGCTCTCTCTCCCCCTCTGTCTGTCTCTCAGTATGCGCTCTCTCTCCCCTCTGTCTGTCTCTCAGTATGCGCTCTCTCTCTCCCCCTCTGTCAGTCTGTCAGTATGCGCTCTCTCTCTCCCTCTGTCAGTCTGTCTCTCAGTATGCGCTCTCTCTCCCTCTGTCAGTCTGTCAGTATGCGCTCTCTCTCCCCCTCTGTCTGTCTCTCAGTATGCGCTCTCTCTCCCCTCTGTCTGTCTCTCAGTATGCGCTCTCTCTCCCCTCTGTCAGTCTCTCAGTATGCGCTCTCTCTCCCCCTCTGTCAGTCTGTCAGTATGCGCTCTCTCTCCCTCTGTCAGTCTGTCTCTCAGTATGCGCTCTCTCTCCCTCTGTCAGTCTCTCAGTATGCGCTCTCTCTCCCCCTCTGTCAGTCTGTCAGTATGCGCTCTCTCTCCCCTCTGTCAGTCTGTCAGTATGCGCTCTCTCTCCCCTCTGTCAGTCTGTCAGTATGCGCTCTCTCTCCCCTCTGTCAGTCTGTCAGTATGCGCTCTCTCTCCCCCTCTGTCAGTCTGTCAGTATGCGCTCTCTCTCCCCTCTGTCAGTCTGTCAGTATGCGCTCTCTCTCCCCTCTGCCAGTCTGTCAGTATGCGCTCTCTCTCTCCCTCTGTCAGTCTGTCAGTATGCGCTCTCTCTCCCTCTGTCAGTCTGTCTCTCAGTATGCGCTCTCTCTCCCTCTGTCAGTCTGTCTGTCAGTATGTGCTCTCTCTCCCCCTCTCTCAGTCTGTCTCTCAGTATGCGCTCTCTCTCCCCCTCTGTCAGTCTGTCTCTCAGTATGCGCTCTCTCTCCCTCTGTCAGTCTGTCAGTATGCGCTCTCTCCCCCTCTCTCAGTCTGTCTCTCAGTATGCGCTCTCTCTCTCCCTCTGTCAGTCTGTCAGTATGCGCTCTCTCTCTCCCCTCTGTCAGTCTGTCTCTCAGTATGCGCTCTCTCTCCCCCTCTGTCAGTCTGTCAGTATGCGCTCACTCTCCCCCCTCTGTCAGTCTGTCAGTATGCGCTCTCTCTCCCCTCTGTCAGTCTGTCTCTCAGTATGCGCGCTCTCTCCCCCTCTCTCAGTCTGTCTGTCAGTATGCGCTCTCTCTCCCCCTCTGTCAGTCTGTCTCTCAGTATGCGCTCTCTCCCCCTCTGTCAGTCTGTCAGTATACGCTCTCTCTCTCCCCCTCTGTCAGTCTGTCTCTCAGTATGCGCTCTCTCTCCCCCTCTGTCAGTCTGTCAGTATGCGCTCTCTCTCCCCTCTGTCAGTCTGTCTGTCAGTATGCGCTCTCTCTCCCTCTGTCAGTCTGTCAGTATGCGCTCTCTCTCCCCCTCTGTCAGTCTGTCTCTCAGTATGCGCTCTCTCTCCCCCTCTGTCAGTCTGTCTGTCAGTATGCGCTCTCTCTCCCCCTCTGTCAGTCTGTCTGTCAGTATGCGCTCTCTCTCCCCTCTGTCAGTCTGTCTGTCAGTATGCGCTCTCTCTCTCCCTCTGTCAGTCTGTCAGTATGCGCTCTCTCTCCCCCTCTGTCAGTCTGTCTCTCAGTATGCGCTCTCTCTCCCCCTCTGTCAGTCTGTCTGTCAGTATGCGCTCTCTCCCTCTGTCAGTCTGTCAGTATGCGCTCTCTCTCTCCCCTCTGTCAGTCTGTCTCTCAGTATGCGCTCTCTCTCCCCTCTCTCAGTCTGTCTCTCAGTATGCGCTCTCTCTCCCTCTGTCAGTCTGTCTGTCAGTATGCGCTCTCTCCCCCTCTGTCAGTCTGTCTGTCAGTATGCGCTCTCTCTCCCCGTCTGTCAGTCTGTCAGTATGCGCTCTCTCTCTCCCCCACTGTCAGTCTGTCAGTATGCGCTCTCTCTCCCTCTGTCAGTCTGTCTCTCAGAATGCGCTCTCTCCCCCTCTGTCAGTCTGTCTCTCAGTATGCGCTCACTCCCCCCCTCTGTCAGTCTGTCTGTCAGTATGCGCTCTCTCTCCCCCTCTGTCAGTCTGTCAGTATGCGCTCTCTCTCCCCCTCTGTCAGTCTGTCTCTCAGTATGCGCTCTCTCTCCCTCTGTCAGTCTGTCTCTCAGTATGCGCTCTCTCTCCCCCTCTGTCAGTCTGTCAGTATGCGCTCTCTCTCCCCCTCTGTCAGTCTGTCTCTCAGTATGCGCTCTCTCTCCCCCTCTGTCAGTCTGTCTCTCAGTATGCGCGCTCTCTCTCTCCCCACGCTGTCAGTCTGTCTGTCAGTATGCGCTCTCTCTCCCCCTCTGTCAGTCTGTCAGTATGCGCTCTCTCTCCCCTCTGTCAGTCTGTCTCTCAGTATGCGCTCTCTCTCCCCCTCTCTCAGTCTGTCTGTCAGTATGCGCTCTCTCTCCCCCTCTGTCAGTCTGTCTCTCAGTATGCGCTCTCTCTCCCCCTCTGTCAGTCTGTCTCTCAGTATGCGCTCTCTCTCCCCCTCTGTCAGTCTCTCAGTATGCGCTCTCTCTCCCCCTCTGTCAGTCTGTCAGTATGCGCTCTCTCTCCCCTCTCTCAGTCAGTCTGTCAGTATGCGCTCTCTCTCCCTCTGTCAGTCTGTCAGTATGCGCTCTCTCTCCCCCTCTGTCAGTCTGTCAGTATGCGCTCTCTCTCCCCTCTCTCAGTCTGTCTCTCAGTATGCGCTCTCTCTCCCCCTCTGTCAGTCTGTCTGTCAGTATGCGCTCTCTCTCCCCCTCTCTCAGTCTGTCTGTCAGTATGCGCTCTCTCTCCCCTCTGTCAGTCTGTCTGTCAGTATGCGCTCTCTCTCCCCCTCTGTCAGTCTGTCAGTATGCGCTCTCTCTCCCCTCTCTCAGTCTGTCTCTCAGTATGCGCTCTCTCTCCCCCTCTGTCAGTCTGTCTGTCAGTATGCGCTCTCTCTCCCCCTCTCTCAGTCTGTCTGTCAGTATGCGCTCTCTCTCCCCTCTGTCAGTCTGTCTGTCAGTATGCGCTCTCTCTCTCCCTCTGTCAGTCTGTCAGTATGCGCTCTCTCTCCCCCTCTGTCAGTCTGTCTCTCAGTATGCGCTCTCTCTCCCCCTCTGTCAGTCTGTCTGTCAGTATGCGCTCTCTCCCTCTGTCAGTCTGTCAGTATGCGCTCTCTCTCTCCCCTCTGTCAGTCTGTCTCTCAGTATGCGCTCTCTCTCCCCTCTCTCAGTCTGTCTCTCAGTATGCGCTCTCTCTCCCTCTGTCAGTCTGTCTGTCAGTATGCGCTCTCTCCCCCTCTGTCAGTCTGTCTGTCAGTATGCGCTCTCTCTCTCCCCCACTGTCAGTCTGTCAGTATGCGCTCTCTCTCCCTCTGTCAGTCTGTCTCTCAGAATGCGCTCTCTCCCCCTCTGTCAGTCTGTCTCTCAGTATGCGCTCACTCCTCCCCCTCTGTCAGTCTGTCTGTCAGTATGCGCTCTCTCTCCCCCTCTGTCAGTCTGTCAGTATGCGCTCTCTCTCCCCCTCTGTCAGTCTGTCTCTCAGTATGCGCTCTCTCTCCCTCTGTCAGTCTGTCTCTCAGTATGCGCTCTCTCTCCCCCTCTGTCAGTCTGTCAGTATGCGCTCTCTCTCCCCTCTGTCAGTCTGTCTGTCAGTATGCGCTCTCTCCCCCTCTGTCAGTCTGTCTCTCAGTATGCGCTCACTCTCCCCCTCTGTCAGTCTGTCAGTATGCGCTCTCTCTCCCCCTCTGTCAGTCTGTCAGTATGCACTCTCTCTCCCCCTTTGTCAGTCTGTCTCTCTCTTGGTCTGTCTCTCTGCCTGTCTGTCTCTCTCTCTCTGTCAGTCTGTCTTTCTCGGTCAGTGTCAGTCTATCTGTCTCTCTGTCAGCCTGTCTGTCTCTCTGTCAGTCAGTCTCTCTCTCGGTCAGTCTGTCTCTCTGTCTCTTGGTCTGTCTCTCTCTCTCTCTGTCTCTCTCTCTGGTCAGTCTGAC
>NW_027456032.1:0-26438 GCF_040206685.1 Ascaphus truei | reverse complement strand
AATAAAATACACCCCCCACCCCCCAATACATATAAAATACACCCCACTCCCCCAATACATATAAAAATACACCCCCACTCCCCCAATACATATAAAATACACCCCCACACCCCCCAATACATATAAAAATACACCCCACCCCCCAATACATATAAAATACACCCCCACCCCCCAATACATATAAAAATACACCCCCACCCCCCAATACAATATAAAAATACACCCCACCTCCCAATACATATAATCCAAAACATCATAATACACCCCACCCCCCAATACATATAAAAATACACCCCCACTCCCCATACATATAAATACACCCCCACCCCCAATACATATAAAATACACCCCCACTCCCCCAATACATATCAAAAATACACCCCACCCCCCAATACATATAAAATACACCCCCACTCCCCAATACATATAAAAATACACCCCCACTACCCCCAATACATATAAAAATACACCCCCACTCCCCCAATACATATAAAAATACACCCCCACTCCCCCAATACATAAAATATAACCCCACTTCCCAATACATATAAAATACACCCCCACTCCCCCAATACATATAAAAATACACCCCCACTCCCCAATACATATAAAAATACACCCCACTCCCCAATACATATAAAAATACACCCCCACCCCCCAATACATATAAAAATACACCCCCACTTATCCAATACATATAAAAATACACCCCCACTCCCCCAATACATATAAATATACACTCCCACTCCCCCAATACATATAAAATACACCCCACCCCGCAATACATATAAAAATACACCCCCACACCCCCCAATACATATAAAAATACACCCCCACCCCCCAATACATATAAAAATACACCCCCCACACCCCCCAATACATATAAAAATACACCCCACTCCCCCAATACATATAAAAATACACCCCCACCCCCCAATACATATAAAAATACACCCCCACCCCCCCAATACATATAAAAATACACCCCCACTCCCCAATACATATAAAAATACACCCCCACCCCCCAATACATATAAAAATACACCCCCACCTCCCAATACATATAAAAATACACCCCCCACTCCCCCAATACATATAAAAATACACCCCCACTCCCCAATACATATAAAAATACACCCCCACCCCCCAATACATATAAAAATACACCCCCACCCCCCAATACATATAACAATACACCCCCACCCCCCAATACATATAAAAATACACCCCCACCCCCCCAATACATATAAACATACACCCCCACCCCCATACATATAAAAATACACCCCACCCCCCAATACATATAAAATACACCCCCACACCCCCCAATACATATAAAAATACACCCCCACTCCCCCAATACATATAAAAATACACCCCCACCCCCCAATACATATAAAAATACACCCCCACCCCCCAATACATATAAAAATACACCCCACTTACCCAATACATATAAAAATACACCCCCACCCCCAATACATATAAAAATACACCCCCACCCCCCAATACATATAAAAATACACCCCCACCTCCCAATACATATAAAAATACACCCCCACTCCCCAATACATATAAAAATACACCCCACTCCCCAATACATATAAAAATACACCCCCACTCCCCAATACATATAAATATACACCCCCACTTCCCAATACATATAAAAATACACCCCCACTCCCCCAATACATATAAAAATACACCCCCACTCCCCAATACATATAAAAATACACCCCCACTCCCCAATACATATAAAAATACACCCCCACCCCCCAATACATATAAAAATACACCCCACTTATCCAATACATATAAAAAATACACCCCCACTCCCCCAATACATATAAATATACACTCCCACTCCCCCAATACATATAAAAATACACCCCCACCCCGCAATACATATAAAAATACACCCCCCACACCCCCCAATACATATAAAAATACACCCCCACCCCCCAATACATATAAAAATACACCCCCACACCCCCCAATACATATAAAAATACACCCCCACTCCCCCAATACCATATAAAAATACACCCCCACCCCCCCAATACATATAAAAATACACCCCCACCCCCCCAATACATATAAAAATACACCCCCACTCCCCCAATACATATAAAATACACCCCCACCCCCCAATACATATAAAATACACCCCCACCTCCCAATACATATAAAAATACACCCCCACTCCCCCAATACATATAAAAATACACCCCCACTCCCAATACATATAAAAATACACCCCACCCCCAATACATATAAAAATACACCCCCACCCCCCAATACATATAACAATACACCCCCACCCCCCAATACATATAAAAATACACCCCCACCCCCCCAATACATATAAACATACACCCCCACCCCCCAATACATATAAAAATACACCCCCCCCAATACATATAACCCAAAATACACCCCCACCCCCCCAATACATATAAAAATACACCCCCACTCCCCCCCAATACATATAAAAATACACCCCCACCCCCCAAATACATATAAAAATACACCCCCACCCCCCAATACATATAAAAATACACCCCCACTCCCCCAATACATATAAAAATACACCCCCACCCCCCAATACATATAAAAATACACCCCCACCCCCCAATACATATAAAAATACACCCCCACCCCCAATACATATAAAAATACACCCCCACCCCCCCAATACATATAAAAATACACCCCCACTCCCCCAATACATATAAAAAATACACCCCCACTCCCCAATACATATAAAAATACACCCCCACCCCCCAATACATATAAAAATACACCCCCACTCCCCCAATACATATAAAAATACACCCCACCCCCCCAATACATATAAAAATACACCCCACTCCCCCAATACATATAAAAATACACCCCCACTCCCCAATACATATAAAAATACACCCCCACTCCCCCAATACATATAAAAATACACCCCCACTCCCCCAATACATATAAATATACACCCCCACTCCCCCAATACATATAAAAATACACCCCCACTCTCCCAATACATATAAAATACACCCCACTCCCCCAATACATATAAAAATACACCCCCACTCCCCAATACATATAAAAATACACCCCCACCCCCCAATACATATAAAAATACACCCCCACCCCCCAATACATATAAAAATACACCCCACACCCCCCAATACATATAAAAATACACCCCCACTCCCCCAATACATATAAAAATACACCCCCACCCCCCCAATACATATAAAAATACACCCCCACCCCCCCAATACATATAAAAATACACCCCCACTTACCCAATACATATAAAAATACACCCCACCCCCCAATACATATAAAAATACACCCCCACCCCCCAATACATATAAAAATACACCCCCACCTCCCAATACATATAAAAATACACCCCCATCCCCCCCAATACATATAAAAATACACCCCCACTCCCCCAATACATATAAAAATACACCCCCACTCCCCAATACATATAAAAATACACCCCCACCCCCCAATACATATAAAAATACACCCCCACTCCCCCAATACATATAAAAATACACCCCACCCCCCCAATACATATAAAAATACACCCCACTCCCCCAATACATATAAAAATACACCCCCACTCCCCAATACATATAAAAATACACCCCCACTCCCCCAATACATATAAAAATACACCCCCACTCCCCCAATACATATAAATATACACCCCCACTCCCCAATACATATAAAAATACACCCCCACTCTCCCAATACATATAAAATACACCCCACTCCCCCAATACATATAAAAATACACCCCCACTCCCCAATACATATAAAAATACACCCCCACCCCCCCCAATACATATAAAAATACACCCACACTTACCCAATACATATAAAAATACACCCCCCACTCCCCCAATACATATAAATATACACCCCCACTCCCCCAATACATATAAAAATACACCCCCACTCCCCCAATACATATAAAAATACACCCCCACCCCCCCCAATACATTTAAAAATACACCCCCACTCCCCCAATACATATAAAAATACACCCCCACTCCCCAATACATATAAAAATACACCCCCACCCCCCCCCAATACATTTAAAAATACACCCCCACTCCCCCAATACATATAAAAATACACCCCCACTCCCCCAATACATATAAAAAATACACCCCCACACCCCCCAATACATATAAAAATACACCCCCACCCCCCAATACATATAAAAATACACCCCCACCCCCCAATACATATAAAATACACCCCCACCCCCCAATACATATAAAAATACACCCCCACCTCCCAATACATATAAAAATACACCCCCATCCCCCCAATACATATAAAAATACACCCCCACTCCCCCAATACATATAAAAATACACCCCACCCCCCCAATACATATAAAAATACACCCCACTCCCCAATACATATAAAAATACACCCCACTCCCCAATACATATAAAAATACACCCCCACTCCCCCAATACATATAAAAATACACCCCCCACTCCCCCAATACATATAAATATACACCCCCACTCCCCAATACATATAAAAATACACCCCCACTCTCCCAATACATATAAAAAACACCCCACTCCCCCAATACATATAAAAATACACCCCCACTCCCCAATACATATAAAAAATACACCCCCACCCCCCCAATACATATAAAAATACACCCACACTTACCCAATACATATAAAAATACACCCCCACTCCCCCAATACATATAAATATACACCCCCACTCCCCCAATACATATAAAAAATACACCCCCACTCCCCCAATACATATAAAAATACACCCCCACCCCCCCCCAATACATTAAAAATACACCCCCACTCCCCCAATACATATAAAAATACACCCCCACTCCCCCAATACATATAAAAATACACCCCCACCCCCCCCAATACATTTAAAAATACACCCCCACTCCCCCAATACATATAAAAATACACCCCCACTCCCCCAATACATATAAAAATACACCCCCCACACCCCCAATACATATAAAAATACACCCCACCCCCCAATACATATAAAAATACACCCCCACCCCCCAATACATATAAAAATACACCCCCACCCCCCAATACATATAAAAATACACCCCCACCTCCCAATACATATAAAAATACACCCCCATCCCCCCAATACATATAAAAATACCACTCCCCCAATACATATAAAAATACACCCCCCTCCCCATCATATAAAAATACACCCCACCCCCCAATACACTAAAAATCACACCCCCACTCCCCAATACCATAAAAATACACCCCACCCCCCAATACATATAAAAATACACCCCCACTCCCCAATACATATAAAAAACACCCCCACTCCCAATACATATAAAAATACACCCCCACTCCCCAATACATATAAAAATACACCCCCACTCCCCCATACATCAACAATACACCCCCACCCCCACTCCCACAACTAAAAAACACCCCCCCCCCAAACATATAAATATACACCCCCACTCCCCCAATACATATAAACAATCCACCCCACCCCCCAATACATATAAAAATACACCCCCACCCCCCCCATACATAAACAAACATACACCCCCACACCCCCCAATACATATAAAACTACCCCCCACCCCCCAATACATATAAAAATACACCCCCCACACCCCCCATTACATATAAAAATACACCCCCACCCCCCAATACCATATAAAAATACACCCCCACCCCCCCAACACAATAAAAACACCCCCACCTCCCCCAATACATATAAACACACCCCCAACCCCCAATACACCCCCCTAAAAATAACACCCCCCCACCCCCCAATACATATAAAAATACACCCCCACCCCCCAATACCCCTAATACACAAACATACACCCCCACCCCCCCCCAATACATATAAAAAATACACCCCCACCCCCCCAATACATATAAAAATACACCCCACTCCCCCAATACATATAAAAATACACCCCCACTCCCCCAATACATATAAAAATACACCCCCACACCCCCCAATACATATAAAAATACACCCCCACCCCCCAATACATATAAAAATACACCCCCACCCCCCAATACATATAAAAAATACACCCCCACCCCCCAATACATATAAAAATACACCCCCACCTCCCAATACATATAAAAATACACCCCCATCCCCCCAATACATATAAAAATACACCCCCACTCCCCCAATACATATAAAAATACACCCCCACTCCCCAATACATATAAAAATACACCCCCCCCCCCCAATACATATAAAAATACACCCCCACCCCCCAATACATATAAAAATACACCCCACACCCCCAATACATATAAAAATACACCCCCACTCCCCCAATACATATAAAAATACACCCCACACCCCCCAATACATATAAAAATAAACCCCCACCCCCAATACATATAAAAATACACCCCCACCCCCCAATACATATAAAAATACACCCCCACCCCCCCAATACATATAAAAATACACCCCCACCTCCCAATACATATAAAAATACACCCCCACCCCCCCAATACATATAAAAATACACCCCCACTCCCCCAATACATATAAAAATACACCCCCACTCCCCAATACATATAAAAATACACCCCCACCCCCCAATACATATAAAAATACACCCCCACTCCCCCAATACATATAAAAATACACCCCACACCCCCAATACATATAAAAATACACCCCCACTCCCCCAATACATATAAAAATACACCCCAACTCCCCAATACATATAAAAATACACCCCCACCCCCCCCAATACATATAAAAATACACCCCCAACCCCCCAATACATATAAAAATACACCCCCACTCCCCCAATACATATAAAAATACACCCCCACTCCCCCAATGAAATGTACACTCACTGAAGAGAGCACACCCCACACCCACTAATGGGACAGCACACCTCAATCCCTAGGTATGAGACAATGTATAGCCATAAACAATAGAACTGCAATAACAATATTGAATAAACTCACGAATCAGTCCTGGATAGATGTAGCGTGCCTCCTTCCGGTAAGGTAAATCCAAGTAGAGAAAAAGTGGTGGAGCACTGCTGAAAAAAATAAAGGGCTGGAGGCTGATAGCAAGTAAAAATGCTTTAATTTAATGCATGAGTAGACCGGGCTACAAACAAAGAAGGTATCTCTAACGCGTTTCGCACTGTCAAAGCACTTTGTCAAAGAGTAACCTTAGTGTGGGTAAATTACTCATTTATAGATGCAGGAGTGCGGAAGTATGTTCACGCCAAAACGGACACCCCCCGATCACGTGGTCGGGTGTAATTACGGGCGCCTGCAAGGTTTGAACAACCCCCCCACACGTGCATGAATAAAGGGAATAAACATTGAATAAAACCCAAATAACCACCCCCTTGCCAAGTCTCTACCTTTATTCACGTGTGGGGGAGGTTGTTCAAACCTTGCAGGCGCCCGTAATTACACCCGACCACGTGATCGGGGGGTGTCCGTTTTGGCGCGAACATAATTCCGCACTCCTGCATCTATAAATGAGTCATTTACCCACACTAAGGTAACTCTTTGACAAAGCGCTTTGACAGCGCGAAACGTGTTAGAGATACCTTCTTTGTTTGTAGCCCGGTCTACTCATGCATTAAATTAAAGCATTTTTACTTGCTATCAGCCTCCAGCCCTTTATTTTTTTCAGCAGTGCTCCACCACTTTTTCTCTACTTGGATTGACCTTGTGTATGGTCTCAGGTCAGGCCCGGGGTGGGCCGGTGGTTGCAGGGTGGGGGGCGGTGACTGCGGGATGGGCGGTGGGCCAGTGGCTTAGGGATGGTCGGTGGCTGCGAATGAGGGGTTGTTGCTATGGGGGGGCCATTGCTGGGGGGGGCTGGGGGTGTGGGATGGGCAGTGGGCCGGTGGCTGCTCGGGGGGCGGTGGCTGTGGCTGCTACTGGGGGGGGGGATGTGGCTGCTATTGAGAGAGGGGCAGTGGCTGCTACTGGGGGGGGGTGCACCGGTGGCTGGGGGGGCGTTGCTGTGGGAGGGCCGGTGGCTGCACAGGGAGTGCCGTGCTACGGGGAGGCGAGGGGGGGGGGGGCGTTAGGCCGGTGGCTGCAGGATGGCTGGGGGGACAAACGTACAAATGGAGGCTAGGGTTGCCAGGTAGCGTGTCCAAAAATACTGGACACATTGCTAAATGCGGGGGGGGGGGGAGGGTGGCGTTACTGTGTGGGGCAGTAACTGTGGGGGGGCCCGGCGGCAGGTCACAGCAGTTGCCGCCGGTCCCGCCCCACTGCAGGCAACTGTCCCACACTGCGGCTCACGTGCCCGCCAGGCCTCCCTATCAAGCTTAGCCCAGCGGACTTCCGGCGCAGTCGTCAGAGAAACCCGGCACCGGGTGCAGCCACAGTGCATTTTTTTAATTTATTTTTTTTAATCAGCGCGCATGACTCACGGGGCCCGGGATGCCAACCCCGGCAGACCCCCCCTGTTGGCGGGCTTGAGTTCAGTCAGGACGTGTGGAGGTGGAGGGTTGGTCAGCGCACGGGATTTTGCTCAAACGTAGAGATAAGAGGATAGGAAGATATGGAACACGGTATTAGTGTTTTAGTAATCGAACGGTACAATACAGCCAAAAGAACTTTGGAATTAAAAATGTATGAAAAATATATATTTAAAATAGCTTAAAACTCTTTGAAATTAAAGAACCTTGGTAATTAAAAGTAAATATATGAAAAAATATATTCTAAAATAGCTTAAAAATCCTTAAATAAAATCCTTAAATAAAATTTAAATGGAATTGTGTGGTTTTTTATGAACAGAAGCAGAATATGTGCTATATGTGGATGACTAACAGGGTGTGTTTATATAGCCTGTTGTTGGTCTGAGGTAAAAAGGGGATAATGGGGCTGGTTAGCAGAGTTTAATGCGCAGTCTTTCCTTCACGGAATGCTGCTAAAAACAATAGCTTTCTCACCCTCCTGGTGGAGGCAGTACGTGAGTTGCTTCTCTCCCGGGGGCCCAAATAGGAAGAAAAGGGCCGAACTCGGTGAGTGAGCAAAATAGAATTTATTAGGTACAGAAAACAGAGTCAAAATAACACTCACGGTACAGCTTTAAAACAGCCCAGCATCAGCCTGATCGTCCGGTGATATTCCTCTCACCAGTACAGCTCCCGTGGTCGCGTCCGACGGCGGGACCGGAAGAGGAGGTCTTACCGGATGTCAGCAGGCTGGCTGGGTCCTTCAATCAATGGGCTCCGGCAGGGAACAACTAGTTTCGCAATAATGCTTCGTCAGGTTCCTGCCAGATGCCCTGTGTCTTCCCTCTTTATAGGCAAATACCTAATTGATGATTGGATTGGTCATCAATTGGTATTGGTACAATTAAATAATAAAATGTAAAAACGACCTTTATTGAGTGTTGGGTGTTGGACTAATGCCCAATAATATGAAAGACCAATAATGCTAAGGACGTGTGTTGTGTTAATGATTTACAGTGTGATTGTGACACAGGGGAGGTGCCAGACTGTTTACATACTGTACGATGGTGCGTTGCCTTATCCCGTCTGATCCCTGTGCCAGGGAAAAGTCACATACCCCAGACTGTGAGGGAGCAGTGTGAGAGCGCTGGGTGCAGGGGGAAGGGGGGAGAGCAGTGTGAGAGCGGTGGGTGTGGGGGGGAGGAGTGTAAGCGCTGGGTGTGGGGGGAGCAGTGTAAGCGCTGGGTGTGGGAAGGAGCAGTGTAAGAGCGCTGGGTGTGGGAGAGAACAGTTTTTAAGCACTGGGTGTGGGGGGAGGAGTGTAAGAGCGCTGGGTGTGGGGGGAGGAGTGTATGGGAGCTGGGTGTGGGGGGAGGAGTGTAAGAGCTCTGGGTGTGGGGGGAGCTGTGTAAGAGCGCTGTGTGTAGGAGAGCAGCGTGAGAGTGCTAGGTGTGGGGGGGGGGGGAGCAGTGTGAGCGCTGAGTGTGGGGGGAGAGCAGTGTAAGCACTGGGTGTGTGGGGGGAGCAGTGTAAGAGCGCTGGGTGTTTGGGGGAGCAGTGTAAGAGCGCTGGATGTGGGGGGGGGGAGCAGTGTAAGAGCGCTGGGTGTGGGGGGAGCAGTGTAAGAGCGCTGGATGTGTGGGGGAGCAGTGTAAGAGCGCTGGGTGTGGGGGGAACAGTGTAAGAGCGCTGGATGTGGGGGGGGGGAGCAGTGTAAGAGCGCTGGGTGTGGGGGGCGCTGGGTGTGGGGGGCGCAGTGTCAGAGAGCTGGGTGTGGGGGGCGTTGTGTAAGAGCGCTTGGTGTGTGGGGTGCAGTATAAGTGCTGGGTGTGGGGAGGAGCAGTGTAAGAGCACTGTGTGTGGGGGGGAGAAGTGTAAGAGCGCTGGGTGTGTGGGGCGCTGTGTAAGAGCACTGTGTGTGGGGGGGGGGGCACAGTGTGAGTGCTGGGTGTGTGGGGGGCGCAGTGTAGGAGCGCTGGGTGCGGGGGCAGGCAGTGTAAGAGCGCTGGGTGTGGGGGGCGCAGTGTAAGAGCGCTGGGTGTGGGGGGCGCAGTTTTTTAAGCGCTGGGTATAGGGGGTGCAGTGTAAGAGCCGGTTGGTGGCCCTAGAGGACTGGAATTGGGCACCCCATGTTGTTGTCCAATATATTCTTCTTCCTATATCACTTTGTCACACTGAAGTGGGATGGAAAGACTCCAGGCCTCATACGGCGCTTCTATCGGTGTCACTGTGCCCCCCTGCAGTTTGAAGGACAATGGGGTTGGACGGGTCATAGGTCCCTCCTGCCACTACAACCCTCTCCCTACTCCTCACCTGGACACCAGTGGTTGAAGAGCAGGGCGAACTCCCCGAGCTGGAAGCTGTTGGCCTGGTTCCCAGTAGAGGCCTCCAGGGACAGATTGTAAGATCCGATGCGGGCATCGGGAGGGAAGGAGACGGACATGCTCAGCGCTCCCTCCTTGTTGCTGCTCACAATACTGCTCCACGCTGCCTCTTTCAGGGCATCCGACACCGGGATGTGAGTCTTGGGATCCGATTCTTCAGTGACGCAAGGACCTGCTGGGGTGAGAGAATGGAGTGATCTTACTACATAGGTGCCTTATTGCAAATAAGCACAGGGGCAGGATAGGGCTTAAGCGGAGGATCTGGCAGCCTCTCCAGGTGATCTCGATTCTAGTTTCTCTGAGTGTTTTGGCCACATTTTCTGCTCTGCACGGTGAGTGGTGGCGATCCAACGCTTGGCACACACCTCCGCATAACCCCAGAAGCAGTCGATACACCGACAAAACTAGTTGGGCATTTTGGACTGCAGAGGCCACTGTGCCCACTCTACCAGGAATCAGAGCGGCTGACTTGAGACAGCTGCAAGACAACCCAGGATGCGAGTGAGATGCAGAACAGGGAACCCGTGTACACGGACACACACACAGCAAGGAGCTGAGTCTGAAGTAGGGTTGGAGTGCGCCCAAAGTCACTGTGCTTTTGACCAGCGGGGAAAGTGTCAGCGGTCACACTTTCCCCCCTGTGTTGTTTGTCAATGAAAGTAAGATGTTAATGACCCATATTGCATGTATCTGTGCTTTCGTTTCTACATGAGGTTGCTCAAGGAGTAACCACTTCGGAGGAGCCGGTTCCATGGAGCTGCAGTGTAAGGGATATCAGTGTTTATTTGTATTCACTGGGTTTATCGCACGGTTATATTGCACTGTTATAGTCACATTCTTGTTTGCGCCACGAACACCAGTTTGTTTAGCTTAGTGCGTTTGGCGGTTTGGGGATACCGCGGGTGTTTAGGCCGCATCTGAGTTTATTCACAAGGTATCAATTTTATTTGTTTGCGCCTTATTTTGTTAAAACACACCTCCGCATTCCTGCACCAAACGTCAGCTTGTTCGCCCCACCACGTTGGGTAGAATCCCGCGCCTGGGGTTATATGGAATAACTAGCTGATATACCCGGCGTTGCCCGGGATTTAATTTTACGGAGACCGGGCTCCCCGACGTACTGTGGCGTTTCCCATACGCAGAATCATTACCGCAGATAAAGGTTTTTACGTCGTAACCAAATGGGATGTAGAATAGGAAGTGCCGCGTATCAGCCCCGTTGGGTCACATTGTAACGCTGTTCCTTTTACCCCACAAGCCCGTATTACCCCACCAACCCCTACTACCCCACCAGCCCATATTATGCCCACCAGACCTTAATACTCCACTGGTTCCTTTTACCCCACAAGCCCGTATTACCCCACCAACCCCTACTACCTCACCAGCCCATATTATGCCCACCAGACCTTAATACTCCACTGGTTCCTTTTACCCCACAAGCCCGTATTACCCCACCAACCCCTACTACCCCACCAGCCCATATTATGCCCACCAGACCTTAATACTCCACTGGTTCCTTTTACCCCACAAGCCCGTATTACCCCACCAACACCTACTACCCCACCAGCCCATATTATCCCACCAGCCCCTTTTACCCCACCAGTCCTTTTATCCCCACCAGCCCCTATTACCCCACCAGCCCCTTTTACCCCACCAGCCCCTATTACCCCAGTAGCCCCATTCCTCCATTGTTCTGGGATTTTCCTGTTCTTCCAGCAGCCTGTAAAGAGGTTCGCAAGGATTTTCTCTAATTCTTCTCCAGCTTCTTTCAAGATCTCGGATGTAATTCCACCTTCCCCGGGAGCCTTCCCATTCTTCATGGATGTTATTGCTTTTGCCACTTCTTCTGGAAGGGTGCGTGGTACATCATTGGTGGTTTCTTCTCGCTTGTCCTCTGCGGGATTATACCGTGTTATCTGTGTTCCCGTACAATTTCATGTACAAGTCCTTTATGATCAGCGCACGGTCTGTTATTGTTGTTCCATCGTCCTGTGTCAGTGCGATGATTTGCTTCTCTCCCATAATAAGTCGCTGCTTCATCTTCTTCACTTATCTTTGATAGTCTTCCTCACCATATCTCAGTTACATGCTCTTACCTCTTCAGTTATCTTTGAACCAAACAAACAACTTTATGCATTATATATGCTTTAGAACAGGGGTGCGCAAACTTTTTGTCCTGCGCCCCCCTGCCGTCTCTCCCAATTGCTCGCGCCCCCCTCACCTTGTATCAAGCGTCAAATGACGCTGCTGGGTCACATCACGTCACGTGACCCTGCTGTGTCATTTGACGCCGCGTTGACATGGCGGCACTGTGACGGTAGGGGTAGCTGGCATTACAAAATAAAGGTGAAGCCCAGCTAACTACCCATAAAACCGTTTAAACTGGCTGGCCGAGTAATGTGAATTTCAGCCAAATGTCTTTAATGTCTAGGGAGGGAATTTACAAACACTTATGTATAAATATATTGTCTGTTAAGCACTTTATTCCCTGTGTAGCAATTCCCCCAGTGGAGAGAAGCAATATTGTTATGGGATGAGATTAAAATGTCAGCCCTGCAAAATGTAAATTGTATTATGTGACTATAAGTGTAATTTCTATGGAAGGAGACTCAGCAATTCACTTAGCTGGGCTGTTCCATAGAAAAGATATAATCAGGACAAAGGTAAGGGACAGGTAAATAGAATCAGTTACTGGGTCTGAGCCCCGCAGGCACTGTTTCTCTTGGGCAGTTTTAAATTCCCCTCCCTCCAGGTCTGGAGTCCCTAAGCCCGCTCCCCTCCTCCCATTGGCTGTTCACTTGCCGGCTCGCGCTGTGATTGAGCAGGAGTGGCAGCCAATGTTAAAGATAGCTCTGGGGAGCTATGTTAGGCTGTGGCCAGGCAGGGAGCGTGTGCAGTGACGTCACTCGCTCTGCTCGGCTGGGCGATTTGTGGCCAGCTAGGTAAGCGAGTGGGGGACGTGTTTGGGGGCGTGGCCATGTCGTCACGGAGCTGGTTGTCCCTCATTGTGCGAACAAGCAGCTAAACGCCGTGCATGCGCAGGTGCTCGCTCACGCTGGCCACAATGTGTTTCATCGCGGCCAGCGCATGTTTTAGAACCCTGCTTTAGAACATTAGAGTATCATTTAGTATTTCTGGATTATTAATTGAAACAATAAAACAAAGAGGACAATTCGACTTATTTCTTGTAACGTGAAAGTTCTGCCGGGACCAATTTATTTCTTGGGCCCCCAGCACTGAATAACAGAACAATGCAGGTGATAAGACGGGCAGGAGATGGGTCCCCCCACCCCTCACCTACTGCTCCCACCCTGCACTGCGCTTCTCCCGCCTTACCGAGCTGCTTCCACTCATCACCATGCTGCTCCCCCCACATTGTGCTGCTCCCCCCTTACCATGCTGCTCCCACGCCTCACCGCATTGCTTCCACCCCTCGCCGTGCTGCTCCCACCCCTCACCACGCTGCTCACACCCTGCACTGCACTGCTCCCCATTACCTCGCTGCTCTCACCCCTCCCCGCACTGCTCCCCCCTTACCGAGCTGCTCCCACCCCTCACCGTGCTGCTCCCCCAACACCGCACGGCTCCCCCCTCACCGAGCTGCTCCCCCTTACTGTGCTACTAACAACCCTTCACCGCGTTGCTCCCACCCCTCACCGAGCTGCTCCCACCCTGCACCGCGCTGCTCCCACTTACCGCGCAGCTCCCACCCCTCACTGCGCTGCTCCCCCGTACTGCGCTGCTTCCTCCCTTCACCACGCTGCTCCCCTTACCGTGCAGCTCCCCTTCTCTGTGTTGCTCCCACCCCTCACCACGCTGCTCCCCCTTACCGTGCTGCTCCCACCACTCACCACGTGGCATAGGTGTCCCTAAACTTGTCAAGGGGTCCTTAGGTTAGGGAGGTACCCAGGTAATGCCCAGATCACCCAGAACATGTATAGGGGTTCTGGGGTACTCCAACCATACATACGGTTGTGAGGGGTTTTATAAGTCCAAGTCTTATTTATAGTGTATGGGGAATATGGCTAGTAAGAAATAAAGTGCAGCTTTTTATTCTATTTCCCATACCAGAAGTCTTAGATAGTTTTAAAGTATATATTTTATTAACAAAGTGTTTTAAAACATATATGCTTGTGCACAGTAATATGAGCTGGGACTTTCAGATCCAATGTTCTGATTGACCACTGGGCTACCAAACTTGGTGCCAGCAAGTCTACTCAGACATCGGACATGAAAGCCACAGAGGAGGCTTGAGGTGTGAAGAACATTTGGCCAGGGGATCTAGGCTCAAGTACCCATGTCCTGGGATGAATAGAAGGTTCAGGACTACCATTTGCCCCAACAGACATTGAGGAGCCTAGCCCAGCGGGTGGCTTCTGAATACCAAGTGGCCGAGGTGACATTCTTGCACATGCCCTTTGCTGATTCAGAAGATTAGCTTGCCCGGCTTCAGAAGACTGGCATCGCTCTGATTGGTTGGTGAGAAAGTTCCCACGCTGGGATTGGCTGGAATATTTCATGAATGAACTCAGAAATACTATAAGAATCCCTCAGCCAATCCGTTCACGAGATTCTAAGCGCCAGAACAGCGGCAAATTTGAAACGACCAAAAGATGCTCCGAAAGAAATAGCAAAGACGCCAGCTTCAGAAATTCGAGGAGAAATATTTTCTAAGTCCAGCTTTTTGCGGCCAAGTTCTAAAAACTGAACGTAGCGGTCACGGCTAGGATTGCAAGACGAATTTACTTCCAGGACGTTTGAAGCTAACTCCCGGTGAAGATATTTCAAGTCCTCCAGAGGAAAGACAGCGGTGGCATCAGGAACTTCATGAAGATTTGAGTTGCAGGACATTTTGGGCTAAGTCCCGGTCAACTAAAGACTCTTGTCTCGTGTTATATTAAGCTAGGAAAGTCTATTTTTTTGACCCAGGTCCCAAGTAAGTGTGTCTTTCTTATGTAGTTTGTGTTCCACTGTGTGTATGCCTTTTCATGGAAATAAATGTACAATTTATTTTACTTATCATGTTTTGCTCAATGTATGATCCTGATAAAAAGGTGTAAGTGCTCACCCCCCTGAGGAAGGTCCTGCCTAGGACCGAAACGTTGGGTTTATAGTGTGCTGTTTTGTAACTGCTAATACATGTCTTTTTGCTTTATCTGAGTGTTGCTGCTTTTGTGCCTTTTCTTATGGGAAGACAGGGTTTCTATATATATATATATATATATATATATATATATTCAGCACTCAATAGGTTAAGATGTTTTACGTTGCTTTTCTCATGGAGGATCTATGGGGCAACTTGAAACTAAGTTATAGGATGTATATGTTAGAGATAAGACTTGCGTTGCCCAGTTTCAAACTCTCTTTCCAACACAGTATTCTGCTAATACTATGCTCTAACTCATATTCCTGACAGGAATTACCTGTTCCCAGGATTTCTGTCTTTCATTCTGTTTTACATTCTCTGGTATATGTCTTTCTTCCTAGCTCTGATTTATATATTGTTCTTAGTTCCTTATCTTCCTGAGAAATCAGTATGTTTAGTCAGCAAAGAGTTAGCTAAGACAAGTGATTTATATCTCTTTGTTCTGAGGGTATAAGAACCCCTTTGAACATAGCATAAGTTACTACCTTCTTCAGATGCTTGTTACATTGAATAGAAGCATCTAATACTCTAATATGTATCCTTGCTAAATAAAACGCTGACGCTGATTGAAGAATAATAAAGACTGCTGATTTGAACTGGAAACCTGATTCCTGAGTATTACATCATGAAGACTTTTGTAACAGATACTGTACCTGTGTATAACAGGTTAATTGTATATAATGGGGATACCTGCGTATAAGAGAGTGGTTACCTGTATATAAGGGGGGATACCTGTGTGTATAAGAGAGGGGTTACCTGTATATGAGGGGGACACCTGCTGTATAAGAGAGGGGTTATCTTATATAAGGGGAAATACCTGTGTATTAGAGAGGTTGATACCTGTATATAAGGGGTACACCTGCGTATAAGAGAGTGGTTACCTGTATATAAGGGGGGATACCTGCTTATTAGAGAGGGGTTTACTGTATATTAAGGAGAATACCTGCGTATAAGAGAGGGGTTACCTGTGTGCACATTGAGTGCCAGCTTGTCCACCCCTTCCTGGTACTCCCTGTGAGAGAAGCGCAGAGTGATATTGAAGATCTGTCCATTCCGGATCACGAGCGCGTGGCAGCCGGTGCCCACGGTTCGGTGGACGCATTTTTTTGTCTCACAGTCCAGGTCACAGCTTTCCAGAACTAGATCTGCAGGAGAGTATGATTGGATGATCAGCAAGCGTGCGAAACACACGTGTGTATGGTGTGTGTCTGTGTCTAGTACAGGCGTGTACGTGTGTATGATGCATGTGTGTCTAGTGCATGCATGTGTGTGTAGTGTCCATGTGTATGATGCCTGTGTGTGTCTTGTGCACGCGTGCATGGTGTGTGTGTATAATGCCTGTGTGTGTCTAGTGCAGGCGTGTGTGTCTAGTGCATGTGTGTATGGTGCATGTGTGTAGTGTACGTGTTTATGGTGCATGTGTGTGTCTATTGCCCGCGTGTATAGTGCATGTGTGTCTAGTGCAGTCAGGACGTGTGCTGTGTTAATGATTTACACTACAGTGTGTGATTGTGACACAGGGGAAGTGCCAGGCGGTGCTCATATGTGCCAGGGAAATGTCACATACCCCGGACTGTAAGGGGAGCAGTGTGAGGGTGCTGGGTGTAGGGGGGGACAGTGTGAGGACGCTGGGTGTGGGGGGGAGGAGTGTAAGAGCGCTGTGTGTGGGGGGGAGCAGCGTCAGAACACTGGGTGTGGGGGGAGCAGTGTAAGAGCGCTTAGTGGGGGGCAGTGTAAGAGCACTGGGTGTGTGGGGGAGCAGTGTAAGAGTGCTGGGTGTAGGGGGAATCAGTGTAAGATCGCTGGGTGTGGGGGGACAGTGTGTAAACACTGGGTGAGGGCAGAGCAGTGTAAGAGTACTGCGGGTGGGGAAGGGGAGCAGTGTAAGATTGCTGGTTGTGGGTGGGGGGCAGCGTGAGAGCACTGTGTGTGGGGGAGGGCAGTGTGAGAGCACCTATTTTTAGGTTTGTGGGAGGACCATACCATCTGGTCCAGTGTAAGCTATGTCGCGAACCTGGTGGTTGGAAACGCTACATAGATGACATTTTAATCATCTGGAAGGGTAGCAAGGAGAGACTACTGGCCTTTGATATCTCCGTCGTTATCTGGTTTTAGTATTGTCTTTTATATAAATGTGCATTTACTATTATTAACTTATAAGAGGTTTTACCATTGCTCTTCTGACTTTTATATCATGTTGCAATGGTATATACATATATATTCTAGACAGCCTCCATTTTAATCTAACTGGTATATACTGATTTCCCTGACACTCTATTCTTAGCTTATAGTAACCATTTTAGACTATTTATAGTATTATGAACAGTATTTTTGTTATAATATTGATCTATTTTGTGATTTCATACTTTTTTACTTGCTTTCTCTGTGGGGAGACTAGTATATCAGGTCTGGTAATAGTATACTAATATAGCAAGTTTACAAGTCTCTGTCAATACCTTGAGACTACGTGCTACATGCTGTGCAAGCTGTCAGACTAATTTTTATCTGGCCGCTGCACTGGATAAGGACTATCTGAGACTGCTATATATAGCGTATACCCCTACTAAACATCATCACTGAAGAAGCGGTATGCGAAACGCGTTTGATGAATTCTGATCACTGCAAGCCACCATACACCACCAAACCGGCAGACTGACGAAACAGCAAACATCCTGACAGACCTCTGTACACTTGCACAAATGGACCCTGGTAAAAACAGTATCGGAGGGTTCAAACCGGGATGTGCACGAGCCGGGGGAGCCACCGCTAAGCGGAGGGCACAGCGGGACTCAGGAGTAGCTGAGACAGACACCATGAAGAAACCCCGCAGTTTTGAGGCGAAGGGACAGACGTGGGAGAGCTGGCCTAGAGTCAACGAATACTAGGCTGGAAAGCTACTCACTAATGCCTTTGTGAATAAGCCGTTTGTGAGTGCATCCATTTTTTTATTTTTTCTATTGTTATTAAAATGTTATTATGCTATGTTCTTTTTCTCTCTACCTTTTTTGTCATCCACTGGTTGCTGTGGAAGGTTACACCCCCTACCCCCAGTGTGATTCAGCACATGAAAGTGTGTGTGTGTTTTTAGTGTTTTTAGTGTTTTTTTTAGTATTTTGAGTGTTTTGAGTATTTTTAGTATGTTTTTAGTACTTTCGTTTCTTTATTTTTCTCGAATAGTTTAGATAACTGATTTATATTACCTATTTTACTGTACCGATATCTCTTTTTGTTTGCGTTTTGTTTGTCTCTGCGCTGGAGGACTTCTTTCTTTTATACCAATTGTTTGTATTTTCAGTAGCATACACTGATTGTGCTAAGAATATACCTGCAGTGACCCACAGAGCCTAAACTCTCACACATTGACTGGATTATACTTTATTATAGGCTAAAGCAATAAAATTCAGGGCATTATTGAAAACCCTGCTCTGTTATTGGTTAAAATTCCAGGCATTATCCAATCAGTAATGTCCGGAATTTAAGCAGCAGAATGTGTAGTTTTCAATGTGTTTATTTCCAGCCAATCAGCTTTCAGAACAGCTGAAACAGGGCAGGGGATTCGACTGATTGAAGTAACAGATCTGAGACAGGGCAGGGGATTGGTCAGGACGTGTCAGCCACGGGTTGACTACTCCCCCTCCGAGCTGACTGAGATTTTCTGAGCAGATTCAGTTGAAGAAGAGGGGGAGTCTGCAAAGCAAAGAAGTAAGTGGCTGTCTGCTGTTTCTTTGTGACTGTGTCAGTAGCAGTGTGTGTGTGCTGTGCTGTTGTATATCTCTGTGTGTGTGTGTGTGTGTATATAGAGCTCCAGTGTGTGTCAGTGTCAGCAGCAGTGTTTATGGGTGTAGCATGTGTGTGTAGCAGCAGTTTGTGTGTGTGTGTGTGTGTGTGTGTGTGTGTGCGTAGAGGTGCTGTGCATAGAGGTGCTGTGTATAGAGGTGTTGTGTGTGTAGAGGTACTGTGTTGTGTATAGAGGTGCAGTGTTGTGTGTGTGGGGTGTGTGTGTAGAGGTGCTGTGTTGTGCTGGTTGTGTGTAGAGGTGGGGGGGAGTGCAAAGTTTAGTAAGTGGCTGAATTTTTTATTGTGGCTGCAGTGTGTGTGTGTGTTGTGTTGTGCTGTTGTATGTGTAGCAGCAGTTTGTGTGTGTAGAGCTGATGTGTGTGTCTATAGAGCTCCAGTGTGTGTGTGTGTGTGTGTGTGTGTGTGTGTCAGTGTCAGCAGCAGTGTTTATGGGTGTAGCATGTGTGTGTAGCAGCAGAGTTTGTGTGTGTAGAGCTGCTTTGTTATGTGTGTGTGTGTGTGTGTGTGTGTGTGTGTGTGTGTGTGTGTGTGTGTGTAGAGCTGCTGTGTTGTGCGTGTAGAGCTGCTGTGTTGTGTGTGTAGAGCTGCTGTGTTGTGTGTGTGTGTGTGTGTGTGTGTATGTGTGTGTAGAGCTGCTGTGTTGTGTGTGTAGATGTGCTGTGTTGTGAGTGTAGAGGAGGTGCTGTGTTGTGTGTGTGTGTGTGTGTGTGTGTGTGTAGAGCTGCTGTGTGTGTAGAGGTGCTGTGTTGTGTGCTGTGTGCTGTTGTGTGTGTGTGTAGCAGCAGTTTGTGTGTGTGTTGAGCTGCTGTGTGTGTGTATGTGTGTGTGTGTGTACGTGTACACAGAGGGGCGGCAGTGTGTGATATAGATACTGTATCTTTAGTGTAAGCGTATACTGTATAGAGGTAGTTTCAATTATTTACCATTTTATTTTAATAAAAAAAATCTATATAACTATGCAAAAGTGTCTATTATTTATGAAATAAGCCTACATTTAGCCTATAATAGTAATAATCCCCTGAAAACAGGGCATTACTGGCCAATAATGCCCTGGCTGGGTTAAAGTCCCTCGGCTTCGCCTCTGGCCTTCAACTCTTCCAGCCAGGGCATTATTGGCCAGTATTGCCCTATTCTTCTGGGATTATTACTTAAATATAGTTCCAATTGTAGCGTGGTCGTGGGAGGGGGGAGTTCGCCTAGGAATTCCCTTCCTCCTAGTAGGCTCAACTCCTATTTTTGCTAGGCACCCGGCCTTGTTACCACCCTATTTTGGGGTTGGTAACCTTTCGCTATATATTACGCTTCCATTGTCTGAAGCTCAGGTTCCCACTAGGGAGTTTTTAATACCCTATTTGATTTTAACTTTTGTAATAATAAAAAGTGTTTTTAGTTTCTTCATCATATCATATGTGTCTAAGCTCTGCTCATTCTACAGTATACAGACAGTCCTCGTTTTACAACGCTTCGCTTTACAACGAATGGCTTATCCAACGCTATGCAATGCATACCTATATTCATTTTTACAACGCCAAAATGGTTTATCCAACGCTCTTACGACGCTTTGCAACGTTGTTTATGTGTATGTGTATATATATATATATATATACACATTCACATAAACAACATTGCAAAGCATCGTAACAGCGTATATATATATATAATATTATACTATATAATATTATAATATACTATATAAAATATTATTTATTATGTTATATTATATATATAATACAGTATATACACTATATAATTTATGTGTGTGGTGCATATCTTATTGCCTGCATAAAATATTTGGTGTATTTTAGTGTTAAAAATGCCTTGAGGAACGGAACCTTTCATTTAAAGTGTTCCTATGGGAAAATGTGTTTCGCTTTACAACGTTTCGCTTTACAACGCCATTTTGAGTAACGCATTGTGTCGGATAACCGAGGACTGCCTTTCACTTTACAGTGCTTTCTTATTATATGGGGATAATGAGTGCTGTTATGTAGGGCACTTACTGGTCCATTGCTCCAGTCTGGGTCATTGGTCTACCAGTTTCTCTAGTTGCTGCTATTGTCTCTCTTCTCCCTACTGATATAGGCTACAGGAGTGCTAGTGTTCTTTTATATATATATATATATATATTAGTATGCACATACATGTCCAGGAACGTAATACCAGACACATGCATGTCCAGTATTACCTCGTCAGTCCTGTTCAATACTGGACACCAGGCAACCCTAACAGCTAGACACACTACCAACTACACATACAGTGCCATTTACACACGCACACACACGCACATGCACACAGTGCCAGCTACATACAGGCATACCCCGCATTAACGTACGCAATGGTACCGGAGCACGTATGTAAAGCGAAAATGTACTTAAAGTGAAGCACCACCTTTTTCCCACTTATCAATGCATGTACTGTACTGCAATCGTTATATACGTGCATAACTGATGTAAATAACACATGTGTAACAGGCTCTATAGTCTCCCCGCTTGCGCACAGCTTCGGTACAGGTAGGGAGCCGGTATTGCTGTTCAGGACGTGCGTGAGCTCCCTTTTGCCTTTTGAGCGAGATGTACTTACTCGCGAGTGTACTTAAAGTGAGTGTCCTTAAACCGGGGTATGCCTGTACACACTCCCTACATATCAGCTTTGATCTCTCGCTATGCCCCTGCTGTGTCCTGCGCTCTACCCATAACGATCTCCTCTCCAGCCCTTTCACCTCTACTGCTCTCTGTCGCCTTAACCTTTCCCCTCACTGCCTCTTACCTGTGGCACTCCCTCACACTCAGTGTACACCCAGCACCCTCTCTCCCCACCTTTAATACAAACCTTAACTCACCTTTACATGAAGCATTTCATTAGCCTAGACTCGTGGCTAGTGTCCCACATCCACAGTCGCTTCTACCAACCATTGAGGCCAGGTGCTGCCATCTAATGTACCAAGCCACCAACCACGCCAGCCACTGCCATCTCCTGCACCTACCCACCATGAAGGTCAGCCACTGTCATCTACTGCACATACCCACCATCAAGACCAGGCACTGCCATCTACTAAATTTACCCACCATCAAGGCCAGGCACTGCCATCTACTTCACTTATTCCCTCACTTGCTGGTTCTGTAAGTCTCCCATCATACCACTTAGAGTGTAAGCTCTCCGGGGCAGGGATTTCCTTTCCTAGGGTCTGGCGTTGTTGCTGTATTGTCTTTGTAAAGTGCTGAGTACACAGTGGGTTCTATATAAACAAAGATATATACACACACACACAGTGCCAGTTACACAGACATACACACAGTGCCAGTTACACACACACACACACACACACACACACACACACACACACACACACACACACACACACACACACACACACACACACACACACACACACACACACACACACACACACACACGCACACTGCCAGCTACACGCACTTTAACATAATCACTACAACAGTATTTCACAAGCCCTGCAAGAACAGTGTGCTGCATACAGCCCTCACCTTGACAAAGACTAAGTGGCAGTCGAAATGTTGGTTCTATTGCTGAATACATTTTTCTATACTGAAGCCCGTATACCTGGATTTTGCTTCCTTTGTGTTGCATACAGGTGCAGGATAGGGCTCACATATTCTCACATACCTGCCATGGTCCCAGGTTCCTGCTCTGATCTCCCTCTCAGCAGAAGGATAAATTCCTAACTATAGCCCAGTCCCTTTATACACAGGCTCCTGCACACGCCCCAGGAGGGGGGGGACAGACAGCAGCAGGGAGACCTTTACTAACATCAAGGGGGCAGCTCACAACAGGGGGGTGGAGGAGATGTACAGTAAAGAGTTATCATATCCTATAATAATATGTACAGAGCGTTCCAACCCTCACAAGTTTCTTCTTCACATGTGCAGAGCGTTCCCAAACCTCACAGGTCTCTTCTTCACACGTACAGAACTTTCCATGCCTCACAGTTCTCTTCTTCATATGACAATACAAAGAGGTCCAGCCGCTCAAACCTTATTATCATTAATGAAGACGATCAATATATAGAAAAAAATGGAGGTGTATAAGGGAGTGAGAGATACACGTAAACCGCAATATGAATCCCCACAAGGGGTCACAAAATAGCTCCCTATTGTTTGCACTCACACAGCAGTATTGATAATGGATAGTGTGCTGCAATTGACCCAGAGAAGTGAACTCAATACCAGGTGTTCATAAGAACTACCACAGCCCACAGAGGAACTCCAATAACATACAACAATAACATTTTATTCACATATATTCAGAAATGGAAACAACGAATGTGAATAACTATATACATATGTGAATAAAATCCCCCCGCTGAGGTAAGGACTGTGGCGTATGAGCACGGTGTGCGCTATAGTATTGTGCACATATAACACATAAGTGTGTGTGTGTGTCTTAAATGTGTTCAGATGGAATAACAAACATCTATTGATACATGGATATGGCAACTTCAAGTGGAAGAGAACAATGTAGCCACAATTTGGCAATACAATATATCATGTTGTTTATATGAAACCACAATAATATTAAAGTAGCAATGTCCCAGGCCTTGAGAATATCATCACATAAGGCTAGAGGGGAACACAGAGGCAGCTGATCAGTGACGTATCACCGGGTGATGTGTATAGGAGACATATAATTCAATCGTGGCCTGTCGTATGTTAATCCGGATATATGGGATCAGCACATAACAGTATATATTATGATGTGATCATATTATTTTTTTTTATAATAGCTTGAATTGGCTGATAGATTCTATCTTAGGTGTTATAGCTCTAAGGATATAGATGAGACCTATACTAATGCGAAACTCTCTACCCGTGCAGATTTATTGTCCCCCCAAAAAACAGGCTCTGGATTTGACAGACACTCTGATAAAGCGCCTGGAGCGCGAAACGCGTAAGAGGACTGTCCGTGTACAACTCCTATGTTGAGGATGATTCCCTGTGAAGGATACACCTACCTTTTTTATTGGCATTTCATCCTGGCCTCCTGTTTTTTGCTTATGAGCGGTGCTCTCCTTCTGCGTGGTTGTTCGGGCTCTTCACCTGCATATCCAAATATGTACCAGGATACTCTCCCCTAAGGTTACTACCTCTTTGGTATCTAAGACCAACCAACAGTAAGTGCTTATATACCAATCCCCTGATGAAGCGTCATTCACAAGCAAAACGTGTTGTGGTGAGGTCATCACGCAGCTACGTGATGCTGTGATGACGGATGCCTGGAAGCTGACATACCTCTACCTCCATGAGGATGCCAACTCCGACTTGCATCCTTCGCTCTTAATTACTGCTGGCCGGACTGCTTTCCTAATAATCACACAGATACCCAACAAACTCTGAGAAACCCCAAACATTACCACATTATCTATCTATCTATCTATCTATCTATCTATCTATCTATCTATCTATCTATATATATGTATATATATATATATATATATATATATATATATATATATATAAAACAAACAAAAGAACAAGGCTGCGCCTCTGCTAATGGTTGGCTTATATACAATGGAACTAGCTGAAATAGTTCAACACTGTATAAATAGGTGAATTACTAATTCTATGGAATATCTAACATAAAAATTAAAATATAAATGAAAAATATATAATATAAATGAAATAGCAATGAAACCTGTAAACCATAAAAATAAAAATAATAAACAATTAATACTGCGAATATATGTGTCCAAAAATGGAAAAAGAGTGTAAAAACCAGTCCTCAGAAAAGTCCAATAGATGGTAAGTTCTGGTGTAGAGGGTCTCCGGCTGCTCTCAAAGTGGACAAACCACATCCACAGGGAATCTAAAAGAAAAGGGGGAAGAGAGAGCGCACGCCCATAGCGTAAAATAGTAAAATTTAATGAGGGAGAGGGGGGATAAGAATTGCACTTACAAAGGTACAATAATAACAAGCATATTGTGATATATAATCACCACCATCCGGTCAGATACTGCAGTGTCTTGGTCTTTGCAGTCCCAGGATGACGTCCCGATCAATGTCCAGGGTAGATGATCTCCTCTCTGCCTGTTTTGGAGTCCTCTAAAGTAGCTCCGAGATTGGAAGCCTCTGCAGCAATCGCGCGGATCAGTCAGTCCCAGCGCGCGGTGATGACGTCAATGTCCCTGCGTCTGACGTAATGACGCTCCCTGACGCGTTTCGTCACTCAACGGGTGACTTCCCGGGGAAACAGCGAGCACAGGTCTACCTGCCGGAAACCGGAAGCAATGAACACTTCCGGGTCATTGGACTGGGTATAAAATACCGGACCTTTCCCCTCTCCTGACTTCTCTTTGAGAAAGTCACCCGTTGAGTGATGAAACGCGTCAGGGAGCGTCATTACGTCAGACGCAGGGACATTGACGTCATCACCGCGCGCTGGGACTGACTGATCCGCGCGATTGCTGCAGAGGCTTCCAATCTCGGAGCTACTTTAGAGGACTCCAAAACAGGCAGAGAGGAGATCATCTACCCTGGACATTGATCGGGACGTCATCCTGGGACTGCAAAGACCAAGACACTGCAGTATCTGACCGGATGGCGGTGATTATATATCACAATATGCTTGTTATTATTGTACCTTTGTAAGTGC
>NW_027456031.1:0-26457 GCF_040206685.1 Ascaphus truei | reverse complement strand
AACCTATTGTGGGGCAGCCCTGGAAATACAGGGCTACAGGAACAATCAGTACATTTACAAATAAAGGTGAGTACACACTTAGCTCATATTGGCACACATCCACAGAGGTCTGCTGACGCTAATACCGGCCATTATCAAAATCATTAAGGGCTGTTATTTTCCCTGAGATTAACAAATATCCACAATACCTAATTATATGCAAAAACAACGGCTGTTTTATACCTCATTAGCACAGGCTTAACACCATGTTAAGTTACTGTAGCACTGCCTTGCGTTACATTTAAATAACATGGCTCTCTTTATACCAGTTTTAATCGAAAGGTGGCGCTACTCCCATTCAGACTCTGAAATACGGTGAAAGATGGAGGGAGAGGGGGAGGGAGAGAGGGAGGGAGAGAAGGAGGGAGGGGGAGAGAGAAAGTGAGAGAGAGGTGGAGGGAGAGAAGGAGGGAGGGGGAGTGGGCGGAGGAGAGAGAAGGGGAGAGAGGGGAGAGAGTATGTGAGAGAGAAGGGGAGACAGGGAGAGAAAGATGTAGGAAGAGAGAGCAGGAGGCAGGGAGAGAGGGAGAGAGAGAGAGAGAGAGGGAGACAGGGAGAGAACAAGTATTATTATAGTATTGTAAGAGATGTGTGCAGAGGTAAACTAACGGAGACCGATTTGGGTGAAATGAAAACATGGCTTTATTGAGCCTGTTCCTTTAAACACAGTATAGCATACAAAAACAAAATAAACAAAGCAACACACACCTATCCCTGTGTAAGGGCTAACTCACTCCCCTGTCCCTATCTGCAAGACTGGGAAGAAAAGACCCTTACCAGCCTATCACCCCCAAAGTCTCAAGCGGTACCTTAACGCAGGTGGTGCTAAAGACTCTCTCCTGATGTCAGCACAGTTGTGTGCTAATGAGTCCCTCTTAGCAGTTTCCCACAGGAGGCTTTTCTAGAACTCTGATTTGCCAGGTGGAGCCTGGTTAATTGACTGGTTGCAATTAACCAGCTCCCTGCTGGATTCCTCAGAGAATTTAGAGGCTTTTTTACAATTATCTATCTCTATCGTTCTCTATCTCTAAACCCAATTGACAGGGTCTGCATGGGAGTAATGCCACCTCTAGGCATCACAACTACCATCTCGTTAAGTCCCTGCGTTACCGGCGCCCTGTGGATTGGTGTTGGAGCAAACAGCTCTTTTGCACATCATTAGCACCAACGGCCATTATAGTTAACGCAATGCCCTTTCCGGACCGAAAACAACACTAATTTCTTATTTTGTTTTTGAAGGTACATGGTAGCACGTAACAAGCATTGGCTATCCCCAAAATATACCAGGGGGCCAAGAGGAAACATTCGGGAACAAGTGATGTAGGTGCCTAAGCCCACCAGCCATGGAGAAGCTTTATCACTGCATATTGAACAAGGGTCTCCATGTTTAATCAAAGCATCATGTATTCACTTGTACTACAAACTTTATACATTTCCACACAGAGAAATAACTAGGAAGCAGTTATTCAAATAAAACAGTATTTGTGTTTGCACACGGTATTGTATTCAATGAGGAGATCATGTCAACATGGAGATTGTAGGCCAGTCTCAGTGACCTTCAAAGCCACAGTAAATCCTTTTCTGTAAAAAAAAAAAAATGAATGTCCTAAAGAATGATGCTTTAGTAATAGATGTGTGCACTGCACCTAACTTAAAAAAGACAATAGTAAACACAAATTCTGTTTGAATATCGGATAAAGCATCGGTCGTCTACATTTTAGCATAGGTGGAACTTGATAGACGTATGTCTTTTTTCAACCTCATGTTACTATGTAACTCTTTTAATGTTGAAATAATTTGTAATCAAGAGAAACATCTAACCAGCTCATTTTCTTACATGTGTACGTCCAGGCCTTGAATGCCATTTTTCATCGTAAAAATGAAGTTAAAATGTGTTCTCCATGTCTCCACTGTACAATCCATGTGTCTATAGCCAGCTTCATCAATCTTCCACTTTATAAATGTTCTAACAAAGAAGATTAAGACCACTAAGGGTACTTCAAACGCTGTTCAATAAAACACTAATGCCCTATTTGATTTCAGGATTTCTGTAGCTGTACATGTGTTTTCCTTAAGTCTGCCGTATAAACTTTGGCAACCTTTGTATGACTCAATCACTCAGATGTAAGAAAACGCATCCGACGCATAATTACTGAGTCGGCTAATTTAATATGCACTGGTTTTCATCATTGTTCTTAATGGACATAGCCATGACAGACACAACTACACACAAAGTCACAGACTCATCGTAATGCACAGATACATTTCACATTATAATCTGTGTTCTTGTATAGGGCTGCCGATGTAAACAGCTCTGTACATAGAATTTTTCAGGCACAGTGCATCTCTGTGCCATAGAGCTCACAGTCTCATTTTGGTTCCTGAGGCACAGGGGGATTAGGTCACTGCCCAAGGTCACAAGGTGCTATGGGTGGAATTTTAAACAAGTCCATCCGCTTCAAAATAAATGAGTGTTTCTAAGAGTATGGAACCATTATAATAACAATAGAAAACACCTGAATATCCATCGACTTTACTGACATATGATTTGGCACATATGCATGTAAAGGTGTTATATAGCATTTTGGCTTTTGGCTCCGTTCCAGTTTGAATACATCTTATCAAGCTCATTAGAACTACCTGTCATCCTGATTATACTGAAGAATCAATGGGGGCTAACGGGGTTAGAGATAATAAAATGGCAAAATACCGGCCTCAGGAGTCATACTGTTCGTTGGATCAATGAAGCCTTCAGAATACAGACTGTAAATTTGTTCTATGGGTTTCACACTCTGGCACTTACAAAAAAAAAGTAGAATAAATTAACCCTTTGAAGAGTTGGGTGTAAAGAAACGAGGCTGAGATATAGATAGAAAGTAGTAATGACTTGGCCTATGTACAGTATATTGTCCATCCAAGATGATACGGGTACCATCTTAAAAGCAGGAGGACCAGGTTTAAAACAGCAATTCCAACTAACAAGAAATATTATTCTGACCTTTTATATATATATATATATATCTGGCCGGTTGTCCGGTAGGTTTGGGGCGGAAGAGGGCGGTAAGAGCAGGGCAGCGGTGGCAGAGGAGGACAACCGCTAGCAGAGGGAGAAGAGGACAGAAGATCGTGTGTACGGAGCACAGTGGCAGAGCAGTAGGGCCGGGGAGGAGAGCACCACAGTGATCCGATCTGGAAGTCTTCACTGATGTCCAGTGCCTGCTGCGGCTACAGTGTGCTCCTCCCCGGCCGTCCTGCTCTGCCACCGTGTTCCGCCCCGCGATCCTCTATCCTCTTCTCCCGACGACGCCATCCTCCTCTGCCGGCTGATGTCCTCCTGAGCTCTCTCTCCACAGCCGGCTGTCATCCTCTTCTGCTGCCCTGCTCTGCTGCTGCCATTCTCTGTCCTCTTCTCCCACCGCCATAGAGGAAAGGGGGCAATTGAGGAGGAGGACCGAGGGAGCAGAACAGGATGGAAGGACCCAGTACCTGACACCGGGTCATAGTGCCCTGTGCCGGGTCCGCATAATTTCCGGGTAGTAAAAGTATGGCCGGGTATGCCGGTTACCGGGTAATTTCCGGGTACCCAGTACATCACTAATATAGAATAAAAAAACAACATCATCTCTGTTGCAGCATGTCTAGCATGTTATAAATATTCATATTATTCATATTATTTACATGGTAATATTAAGTATACTATATTACAATAGAAGAGTAGGTTTCATAAGAGTATAAAAATGCCCACAATTCACCCCAACGCCAATGAAAAGCATTCTCCCGAAATCAGTGCCGGACTAACGCAGAAGATTTAAGCAACAGCTTGGGGCCCCACAATGTGAGGGGCCTCAAAAACAGAAACCAAATGAATCCATTTCAAGTTTTAAATTCAGATGATAAATAAAGAAGATCTGGGAAAAGAAGATTCACTATAAATATGGACATTTTCAGTCAAATATGACCCTAAGTATCATGTGCATCCACAGTGACAAACATTGTATCTTATTTGTAGTAGACTTTAAACTAAACCTCTAACTTCTAAACCCCCTCACTAGAGAGATATCCATTTGGTCTGTCTCGGTCTTAATTTAGTGCAAAGAAAGAGGAACTAGATGTAGCAATTCAATGGTATCCAAAATTAACATTGAGACCAGGCATATTTCAATCGCAAGATACTAACCCTATTCTGTGTCACATATACATTAAGATCTTTTGTCATTACAGAGGTTAATCCAAGCTAAAACACGATAATGCATATTCTTGGCAATCCTACTGTTTTTTATGACCACGCGGTCTCCTGATGTCCCTTTTCTCTACCCTACTCCATATTGTTACTATACAATGCAGACGAAAACACAACCATCACTGGCCAGGTAACTGCCTAGTTTGCTGAAGCCTTAATAAAATAGAAGGAGACTGGTGTCTGCCATCACACTGTAGGCATGAGGAATATTTAACCAAGGAATATCCTGTTCATTGCTTTCTGAAGTGGATCAATGGGTTCCTCCGTTGTTGTTTCAATGTGAAAGTACTCCTTGTAATGTATCAGATACAATCTACAGTATTCCATACACACCGTACAAAGAAATACTATAACCGTTGGCCAGGTTGACCAGGCTTCGAGTCATAGCAAAGGCATGAATCTGGGCAACGACAAAGTAAAATAGGAATCAATGTATTTAGCCAGAACATACCACAATAGGATAGTTTCGTCCCCACAAAGGGTGTTTTCCATGCATTTTATACATTTTCACTAGTAACATTTATAGGATCTTATTCGAAGACTGTGAAACTGTTTTTACATGTTAGGAAAGCAATAAACTATATTCATTTGCACGGAGCCCGGAGGCTTCCCTGACATTGAGAAGTGGTTACACGGTGCAGTAAATAGGATGTTGATCAAGACGGGAATCTGATTGTCATTACTGTGGTCTGGAAATTATATATCACTGTGTCTCATATGAGACATAATTAGCTAATGTTTCACTGGGGTTTTTGATTTCCCTTCCTCTGGATCAATATAAATACCAATATAGGATGAGTATCTTAGGTTGAACTTGACAGATATCCCATCTACTACTGTACAGTATGTAACTATGAGTAGGCTCAGCAGAATAATCAGATAGCACTGAGTGTGTTAATACATGAAATCAGTGTTTGCTATCTCCAGGAGCTCCTAGAAAATAATTTGCTAATAGACATTGTTTTACTTGTCACTACATTTATTTTTATTTTTTTTGAAGCAACATTATTCAATCAAATGATATCAAAATTAGGTGACCAATGCGCTTTTTAAACACTAGATATGATATAAGAAGATTTCCACGGTGGTCGTATTTTTAGATCTATAGGCAGCAAGCTTTAGATTTCTCAAAGTCAGAGAACATTTTTAAAAGGTTGAAAAGCACAGCAATGTAGGTCAGCTGTCAGAAAGGATTCAACAAGCAGTTCTAAAACATTGTGAATCTATCAATGCATGGTCCGTGGCTTTGCATTTCACCATGTGGAATCCTCAGGTGAAATGTTCCCATCTCTGGAGCATAAAAACAAGCACCCATCAATATAATTCCCAATCAATACGAAGTCTAAGCAAAGCTTCTTATGTGTTTTATTGTGCAGCCTTGTGCACTCTAACACACCATTCAAACATGAAAGAAAAGCTGTACACCTCCAACTTAGATCAGAGCCTTTGTCATCATTTTACCTTTACTCAAGAACAAAAAGGAATAAAGCAAATCAATACCCAGATTTTACAACCACATTAGCAGCCAACAAGCTACATATATTTGTTGGCAATTTCTTTCCCCGAGCATTTATTTGTGAATATGTGATAGATGCAAGACACTGTGATCACTATGGGGTAGATCTTCAGAAGTCCGTTAAATCTAGTCTACTAATGGGGGGTTGCCTAAATAGTTAACGTCCGGTAGTTTCCCTGGGGTTTAACCGGAAGCCACAAAGCTAAGTATAGCAAAAGCAACAGCCGTTAGTAATCTCATTAACATAGGCTGAACGCCATGTGAACTTAGCACTGCCGTGCGTTAGCAGTCAAATAACATGGCGGTGTTAAGCCTCTGACCCAAAGGCGACGTTACTCCCATGCAGACCCCGAATATGTGCTCAATTAAAGTAAAGAGAAGGCAGGAGAGGAAAAGAACCCTGTAAATAATAATATGGTCGTTCAATCAAACCTATCTGTGGTCTTACACCTGTAACAGAGCTCGCTCTGACCTAACTAACGTAACGGTGGATCCCTGCGGTAACGACTGTATGACGGAGCCCTGGGAATAAGCGTTGTTAGAGGGGACGCCTCTTTAGCATATAATTAGCACGAATGTCCGTTACAGTAACACAGGGGCTCGTTAAGGCTGTTAACAGCACTTAACGCATCGCTGGTGAGCTTAGAAGATTCCCGTTAGCACTGAAGTTAACATCTTGTTAAGTCATTAACGGACATCTGAGGGTGTGCCCCTCTGGCCCTTTATTCAACAAGCTGTGAAGCTGCTCCCCGAAATAATAATTATTATTATTATTATTATTAAAAATGAGAAGAGTTTAATCCCATTCATTTGAATAGATGCGGATCCCTTCTCCATTTCTGCGAAGCAGCTTCACACCATATTGAATCGGGATCTATGTATTAAGCTAATTTTAGCGCAAAGCTGGAGCATGATGATATTGCAACAATGTACCTGTATCCAAGTAGTTTGGTGTGCACCAATTTATGAATTGGGGAGTTTCACTAGGTAAATCAAAATGCATTCATGCACATATAATGAGATGTGATAAATGGTGTCTCTGCACCAAATCTTTTCCCGACACTGGCAAGCCACTTCTATAGGCCATTTCACAAATGTATTGTATGTCTTTATTTATATAGCGCAAAAGTGTACTCAGCGCTTCACAAAGAATACAATACAGGGAATTATAATAATACATTAAGTGCAGGAAAATCAGACAATAGGAAAGGAAATCCCTGCCATGAAGAGTTTATAATCTAAGAGGTATGATGGGAAAGTTACAGAGACAGCAGGTGAGGGAATAGGTGCTGTAGATGGCAGTGATTGGTCACAATGGGAGGTAGGAGTGACTGTGGGTGTGGGACAATAGCCATGAGTGCAGGCTATTGGGATGCTTGATTTGTGGGGCAAATTTCAAGGTAACAGGATAAAATCAGAAGGTTAACACCATTTGCATGGGAGGAGGTGGCAGGGAGGCATGGGTGAGAGCTGGTGTGTTTATGTCTGGGTTCAGGATTAGGAGAGATATCCCCAGCAGCAGGAAGGAGTAGAAAGAGGATGTGAATAGAGGATTTGAGGGGGTGCTTTTTATTGGACTGGTAAGGAAGTTGTTGGGAAAGAGGTATATAAATAACAGTGCAGTGTATGGGCACAGACATAAGTGGAGGGGAGGAGAGATGGAGAAATGTGGATAGGAGGGGAGTGGGGAAGTTGGACAGAACAGAAACATTCACAAAGGAGTGAGGAGACATTAAACAGAAAAGGCAATAGGGAGGGCATAGTGAGATGCAGGAGGAGAGACTTCTCAGGTACTGGAGGATAGGAAGAGTACAAATTATCAGAGCATTTAGAAAGTCAAGTTCTCACAGTTACAAGGTTGTAGTTGTTTTTGAAGTGCAGAGTCCAGATCTTCTTGTAGTATTCAACTCCAATTCTAACTCCAGTATTAACTCCACAATCATATTCCATTACCATCATGTATGTTTTAGCGATAAACTTCCTACAACACCTGCATATTCTATTCTACATGATGCATTTAGATCTACCGTATATAACACAGAATTCCAGCACATTGGATAAACACCGCAAAAGTATGACAGTTCATTACAGGAATACCCCTCTGAAGAAGGGAGAGACACATACAAAGCAAGAAAGAATGAAGTAACTGTATCTTACCGGAGTTTCTTTTTGATACCAATTTTACATCACCACTTACTGTGGAACAGATCAAAAGAGCCAAGAATATTGAAGGCTTCATCTTTCACTGTCTTTCCCAGATGCTGAAACACACAAGTCAGAAATAGAGTGTTAAAACAAAGATGTACCATATATGCCTTCCAGCACTGAATGAGCTACAGAGTTCTATGTTTGGTCAGTTTAAGTCATGAAATAGGTAACTCCTCTGATCTTCTATGGAGGCTCATCGTAGGTGGTGACACCCTTTAATGGACCAACAAGAGAGTTCGCCATCAAGTAGTCATGTGTAAGGAGCTTCTTAAATCTCACAGGTATCTGCTTCAAGTATATTAGTACATGCAGAAAAGAGACGTGTGAGGTTTATGGGCTACTATTACTATGTTGTGAAGACAAGTGGAAAAGAGTTTAGTACTGTTTAAATAAATGGGACTTAAAAACGTCTTCAGTACAAGAAAGTTGGTTTCACGGTATATGGAATAAGGGCTTTGGTTTCTAAGAGGTAATGGGGCTTACAGTGCTTGGTAATTCTCTGGATACTTTGAACCCAATGCCATGTTTTTATCAAAGAAAGAGACAAACAAGTCATTTTTGCATAAAGTAAAATAACAACAAAAAGGTGAGAGACCCTGATAGGTTCTCCCAACAAACCATAAGATAATTCTGCCAACAACTATCCAACCATCGAACAGTGTGCTTGTGGTATACACAGAAACTTTCTTGTACATACTGTATAGTAAGACCAATGGTTTTCTCCAGTTACGTCACATGTACCATGAAAAATAATTCACCCATAAACATAAATAACTGAAAGTGGCGGCCAGGTAGACAACTTCAAACAGGTGAGTGTACGGGGTTTACTCCAGCCTAAATATCAGCATTGAAGCGTCTCAGTGAACACATTCCTACAGTACATAGACACATCATCAATGAGAACTCAGAAGGCCAAAAACAGTCATACAAGACCTCCCCCCCTCCCCTCTTTCTTCAAAACACAATAAGTTGCCTGAATCTTGCTCCTTTCCTATAAAAACCCCAAAACAACATCAAGACGTAAATTGCTTGCTCTAATGTGTCCTTTAATGCTCTAGGTCCTAATCCATTTGGGTTTCCCAATTAAAAAAGGTGTAAAAGGACATATAGATCATTTTAAGAATGAGCAGTGAGTCAGTGGTTAATGAAGGAATTAATATTAATTTTTTTTTTCTTAACCTTTCCATGAAGTATTACATCCAGTAAGGCCATCTTGACAAGATAGTTTAAAAAAAAAAAAAAAAACATAATTGAACTAAATTTCTGACAGATAATTGCAATGATGAGGTTATGCTAGAATGCTTCTCAAGTGGAGCTGTTCAAATTACTTCTTTGCCCTCTCTGCTCTCTTCACTTATAGATGCAGTAAGGTAACTCGTTTAGGTATTACACTCAGATTCTTTTCATGAACAAGACAGCATCGCACACAATTAAAACCAAAGGCCCAATTACAAGAGGAACTGACACCTACATTTAACAGTATTATAATACAATGTGTTCTGCGTGTAATAAAGTCCCAGCGGGACTTTTGGGAGAAATTGCTTAACATAATACTTTAGGGTACACGTGTATTGTGACGGAGAAGAGCTTTAAAGCTAATTTAAGAGTGACTCATTTCTGCTGTCCTCCTACTACACATTGCATTGTTACTAATAACGGCAGCCAGCTATTATACAGTAGGTTTGAGAAACCTAATGGCCAATAAATTGTACAATAAACAGCCTACTCTTTTGCTATAACAGCATACATTATGGCCCCTATGTACTCAGCAGTGCTACTCCATAAGACATCTTCCAGCACTGGAACACATTCTGGCCCATTCACTCGCATGTGCTGAATGGTGTCTTATAGAGTAGCAGAGTTTAGTAGATATGGTCATATGTTTGTATGTGCGTGTGTTCCAGGTGAATGGGCTATAAGATGCCTTATAGTATAGTGGCACTTTGTAAGTCTGGGCCAATATGTCCAAAGACGCTTGCAGTGTAAGCTTTAGTAATAGAGATGGCCACATTTTTGGGACGGATTTGGTTCCTTTGGTCCGCGGATTTCAGCGGATCAATGTCAAAAAGGGCGATTCGCGCTTTGTTCATTTTTTTATTGTTATTGCCAATACACTCCAATGGATTTGTAGAATCCGCGGATTCAGCAATCCAGCGGCAGATTGTTAAAAATCCGCCAACGCACTGTTGAATCCGCCGATTGGATTCTACAAATCCGTCCACGGGTTCTATGAAGTGACGGTTTTTGATGAATCCGCGCGGATTAAAACCGACCAAATCTGCTTGTGGATTTTACACACGCGGAATGGATTTTGGGGGGGAAAATGCGAGAACGGATTTGGGCGGCTTCGCCCGTCTCTAGTATCAGAGGAACATCGAGATAGAATTACATCCCAAACAAACTTATCCCACTTCAGAGTTCACTGGTGTCACCATTCCAGTGGCCGTGTGATGCTACAGCAACTGATATACTGATGGTCCATCATGACCTTCACTGTACATGATTGCTTCTGTTTAGGACTGATGAAGATAGCTGCTCTCAGAGAAACGTGGCCTCCATTAAAATAGAGAGCCATAACTTCCTTTTCCATTCCGGATATCGGGGGGGGGGGGGGAGGGGGGCAGGTTGTGGCCAATGTCCCCGCTGACTTCGTAGTAGAAAAATTAATGCAATACGAACTCCTTTCTGAATATGAGGAGTGGAATTGATCCGTACAGCTGTCCGACAACAAAGTGCAGAATCCCCCCCAATCCTTACACAGTCTTGTAACCAGAACAGCGGTGATTTATACCTGGCGGAAGTTGCCAGTGGCAGAGCTGTTCATGGGTAATGGATGGTGAGCGGCCCAGTGCCATCAATCTAAAACGACCTGCCTGCTTGTCTCGGTCATAAGGTTCTTCCGTTGTTTAGAGTGCTTGTTTGTTTTAACCATTATAGAGCTGGTGGGGACTTCACTGATTTGCAAAGCGCGTCCCCAAAATACCAATGGCTTTTGTGTCTTTTTTTCATTTGTAAGGAAAAAAAACACCTGCCGTGTGGTTTGGGAAATTGCCGCCCCTTGTAACTGTAATTGATCCATGTATATTTTTAAGCAGAGATTCCCCCTCAGCACTTGAAAACTAATCCTTGGATTTCATGTTCACATGGAGCGGTGGACTGTGATTTTTTTTATTCCATTTAATTCTGCATGTTTTCACACCTTGTTAAAGTTCTATGAAGTCAACAACAAGTGTATTACTGCGCTATACCCAACTGGGAACAGTTAATTGAAGCTTACTAACAGTTACTTGCACTTGTAACTCGATAGGCATCACAACAGTTGTGCACATCCTAACGCTAAGCTCTGCATTAGTCAAGGGGTGGCCAACTCCAATCCTCAAGGGTTAACAACAGGTCAGGTTTTCAGGATATCCCTTCTTCAGCACAGCACTTCAGTCTTCGACTGAGCCACTGATTGAGCCACCTGTGTTGAAGCAGGGATATCCTGAAAACCTGACCTGTTGGTAGACCTTGAGGACTGGAGTTGGCCGCCCGTGCATTAGACCAAAAATACTTAAATGCTTTCTAAAGCATTGTGACAGTTTGGTATGTGATATGCTTAGGCCAACAACAACCAAAACAGCCACCGCAAGCCACAATAAGGGGGATCCTTCTCTATACATGTTACAGGATTGAAACAGGGGGGTATTCCACATCTGAATCGCACTATTACCAGCTCCGGGGACCCCCCTGGTTACAGCGATACTTATTGATGAAGTTACCGTTATTACTTCCTGTTTTTTTAAAGAGGCTTTAAACAGCTATCCAATAGGAAGCTGCAACCGATGATGATGCAGCATCCTATTGGCCTGAGATTTGGCAGCCATTTTCTTTCCCCCAAAAGGGAGAATAAAACCCGGTAATTTAGTCGATACGTATCTTGGAAACCAGGGGGAAGGGGTGCCCAGAGCTGAAAATAGTGGTGTCCGGCTACAAAAAATAGGGATTAAAAAAAAAGACAAGTAGGAAACTACACCTTTAAAATCATTATCATGTCTCATTAGCTGAATGACTCCGGCTTCCCTCTTTAATTCTTTTTATGCCAGTATTTAAGCTTTTAAATCTGCGCTTCCAATTTACATTTACTTTCATTTAAAAGTAGCCCTAATTCAATATACAGTGAATGTCCCCCTCTAGTACTGAATGAATGAGACTAAAGCCTCCAGCATGGTTATATGGCTTCAAAGTATATTGATCAGGAAAATAAACAGATATACTATTTCAATGTGTGTGATACAGCCCCCACTAATCTCTAGCCCACTGATAAAACATGACAGTCTACCCAATGTAAGGGTATCTTTATTGGGGTTCAAGAAAAATAACAGCGGTTATGGGATGCTCAGGGGTCAGAGAAGGGAATGTATCAGAACAAGACTAATGTATAAGCATATTCTTTTTCTGGGATATCTCCAGCACTAAAGGAGTTACAGGCTCATGACAGTATATAAAAGAAACTGAAAGGAAGGAAGAGCCACGCTGGAGTGTTTTATTTCTGTTAACAGATGTTTTGAGATGGGCATGAAAATGTAAGGAACTGAGAGAATGGTTCTCTTCTAGGAGGAGAAATGAGTGTCTTTATGTATTGAGAATATTCATGTTTAGTCTTCAGGCAGTCATCTAATTATCAGAAGGGAGCACCTGGCACACACAGCAGAGCAATTTATGGTACCTAAATCTAGAAGATCGCTGATTCTTCTCTATCGCACTTGATATCTGGGGCAGTCCTGCCATTATTTCATTCCTGCATCAGACACAATGTCACATTAATGGTTCAGACAATGTTACACTAATGTCTCAATCCTGCATCAGACACAATGTCACACTAATGTTTCAGACAATGTTACATCTCAATCCTGTATCAGACACAATGTTACACTAATACGTTACTCACGTTTCAGACACAATGTTACACTAATACGTTACTCACGTTTCAGACACAATGTTACACTAATACGTTACTCACGTTTCAGACACAATGTTACACTAATACGTTACTCACGTTTCAGACACAATGTTACACTAATACGTTACTCATGTTTCAGACACAATGTTACACTGCTTCACTCCCGTTGAAGATACAATGTTTTATTTTTAAAGAAGGACTCCTGCCCCAAATCTTGGACTAAGCACAACCATATAAGTGAATAATTCCAAGTGCTGTCTCATATTCTCCCGAGGAAATCTCAAAATCGACTTGCTTCCAAGTACATTCAGTTGTAAGGGTGGCTAACTTAAGGGGTCCTCCATTCTACTCTGAACAGGCATTACTAAGTCAACCCATATGTTAACCACGGGCTGCTCAACTCTTGTCCTCCAGCACCCCCCCCCGCCCCCAGCAGGTCAGGTTTTCAGGATATCACAGCTTCAGCACAGATGGCTCAATCAGTCCCTGCTTCAGCACAGATGGCCACTGATTGAACCACGAGCCTGATGATTTTGCAGCCAAGTCACTACATCTTTTTTGACTGCTCCCTGATTATTTTGTAGCTGGCCCTCCTAGGTAGAGGTAGTGGTGTCCAAGCTGGAATTGACGCTTCATCTGACTCCATTCTACCATGTCGTTGTATCCCAAAAGTACAAGAAAATGTAGGTGGTTCTTGTACAGTAAGTACTCCTTTTAGAAGAGTATGTAGGGACAACATAACTATCTTAAGAGCAGAGCTGATCTTTCATGTTCTTTTTACATTATTTTAATGCATTTTAAAGATTGCTCCTTTTCTTGCACCATAGAAATCCGTCAGAACTGTCTCTTTTTTTTTCCCCGAATTTTCTAAAACGTTTTATTTATTATTTTTATAATGCATTTGCAGGTAATTGAATAAGGGCAAATTAGATGGGGTATCGACTGTGGTTAAAACACAGATCTCTGGAGTGATGGATCCCACCTCCTTCCCGTACTAACATTTGTGCACTGCATACAGTGGCGGTGCTATATAAAGAAATAAATTAGTATGCCATGCTTGATTCATTCCATCCATTAATTTTCCAGCAGAAGTCCCCAAACACACAGCACTGCAGTATATGTATAAGTGGAAGGATTAACATTCTTTAATAATGCTTTTCTTACATATTTACACCCTTCCCGCTGAAAAAGAAAACTAAATCCCGGTGTGTACATTTTGCTCCAATTTTCATTTAGCAGAATTACACTGTATACAAAAGTCTCTCTAGCATTTTATTTTTTTTTGCAGAAGCAAAATCTGATTTCAGGCACATCAGGGGGCCCATGAAAATGTGTCTCTGTAGCTAAGACTTGAAAGAAACTCATTACTACGAGGTGCTTCCTCCTGAATGCTGCTATTTGCATGGGTTTTGTTTCCTGTAAATCTCTGGGTTTTTCCGATGCAGCATAATTAGAGCATCTGGCTTTGAGCCGCAACTGATAACTGCTGGAAAACACCCCTGACTCACAACAACACAATAAGCAATGTTGAGTTCAGCCATCAACCTTTTGGGGAAAACAATAGAAACTATTGCTGAATGCATCCGTTCCTCTATAGCAGAGGTAGCCAACTCCAGTCCTCAAGAGCCACCAACAGGTCAGGTTTTCAGGATATTCCTGCATCAGCGCAGGCGGGCCAGTCAGTGGCTCAGTCGAGCCGAGCAGCCCTCCTCCGGCAATGTCGTGGCATCATGATGCGGTGACGTAATATGACGTCATGTTGCCATGGCAACACGCCGCCGCCGTGGCATGTGACATCACATTGCCATGGTAACACATCGTCTCATGATGCTGCGGCGTCATTTGACGTCGGTGACCATGGCAATGCAACGCTACAGGAGGCGGGTCACTCCGGGAAAACCCTCGCACAGAATGCACACACGCACCCCCTCCCCCCCACACCTCTCTCTGCCGGTCTGGGAGCCCCGCGCTCCCTCCTCGTGTTGGCGCCGGATTCCTTTCCACCAGAGAGGGGAGCTGGAGGGTGGGTTTGGGCGCACTCCCTCCTTCAGCTCCCCCTTCTGGTCGGGTGATACTTGGATCCCAGTGTGGAGGAGAGGAAGGAGTGCGAAGCCCCCAATGGAGCAGGGCCCACGGCGGCTGCCTTACTCGCCTTCCTTAAATCAAGCTTTCCAACCTCTCAGGGTCCTTCATTGAGTCCGACCCCGACCCCGAGATGTTGGAAAGCTTGTAACATATCAACTACTTGTTGGTCCATTTAAAGGTATCATACCCCCTACTCCCTCTCACAACATGGAAGAAAGGACCAACACGGCCCCCCACCCTTCTTTGCCTCTCATATGTTGGATGCCTTTTCCTTCTAATTTTTTATATTTATATGCCCAAATTCCCATAAATTAAATCTCAGCGACCTCCTTATCAATTCCTGTGTAGACAAAGGATGCATTGTAGTCTCTCCTGTTACCAATGTTGGCCATGTAACATGGGGAAAAACAATCTCTTGTTGCTTTCGGAAGCAGTCTATGCTGCTCATGTTTTGACGTTCTCAGAAATAAGGTCCCACAGAGCGTATCTGTTCTGGTTTTACCTCCGGGTACCCATCAATTCCTGAGATATCAATCGTTTAATCCCCCAGACAATAACTCTTGTCATGGGTGAAACAATATGGCCAGGCTTACTCCAGTGGCCAATAGAAAAGCACTACATCACCCAGACATAAGGTCATGGCTTTGTATTGGGTGGCTCTGGGTGACCATATTGCTTTTTATATACCAGCACATTATAGTGGCAACGCCTTCGAAGACACAAGTGTACCAGTTAAAGTGGCCTATTTAAAGGGTCTACTCTGATTGAAGCCTATTTTTATATATTCTGACATAATTCAGGTTAGTTTGTAAACATGATGAGCTGAGATTTTGGACAGGTTGGATTTTCTTCAGGTTTCTCCCTTTGTCTGAAGCCAATTCTACTTTTAAATTCATTGCAAAAAGGTTGTTTTTTGGCTTGCCAAGACGGACTGCTCCCTTAAAAGTTGCTCCATTCCTAAATTGTCAGTCCCAGTCTGTGTTCATGTTGGCCTAATACAGCGGATATCTGGGGGGGGGGGGGTGCTGGGTTAGCATAGAAATTGTAGTCCAAATGGGACTGTCCATTTTTTGAGGAGGGTGTGGAATTGCCCACCCAAACATAACATGCGGATTTCATTTGTATTGATTTCTAGAGATTCCACGCTTTCTTTCCTCCTTCAAGCAATACTCTGAGTTGTCTCATGAACATTTGCATTCATTATAAGAACAGAGTGACAGTGAATTCTTATTTCAATGTTGGTCTTCCAAATTGGGGATGCAATAAAAACTAAAATCCATAAGCGCCTCTAACTATTATTGAAGCATCGACATAGAACTGGAACACTTAAGAATATGCCCAGAGAAATAAGTTGTAAAACACTAAATATATGTAGCGGTCATGTAAAATGGCTACAGTCATCTCTCCTGCTGACAGTAAGGCCTGGTAAGTTGTGGGCATGCCAGCAGTAATTATGGAGGTTTGCCCTCACACCCTGGTGGGGTGCCCTGTGTATGGATGGGAGTGGTCACATGCTCTGACTCCATGGTTAGTGATGTCAGAGGTGTGTCAGCTTCCAGAGTGTACATAAGGCACAGCACTGTGTCTAAAAGTTAGTTCAGTTCTAGTAGTCTTGGGAGTTCTATTCAGTCTGGTTCAAGTGCAAGTTCTAGCAGATGGTTATGTTATAGTAACTGAAGAGAAGACTGTGTCCAGGGACCTGGCACAGGGCAGAGATCCCTGCGGGGATAGGGAATCCCTATTTAAGGAGAACTACACCTTTTAAAGGGAAGCACTGACTGAATATGAGTGGCTAGAAAATCTACTGCGAGGGGCAGCTAGCCCACTCAGGCAATAAAGATGTTCTCAATCAAAGACCCTCTCGTGTACATGTGTGGAGTGAATATACAGAGAGGAGCACCACAGAGGAGTTCCTCGTCAGGACCATCCCCAAGTGACCGAAGGGACCCTGATGAGGTGGAGGCGCTGCACTGGAACTAGGTAGGACTCAGCACACTACCTCAGCTGCCTGTCTGGACGGGTCCTCCCCACACACCATCATGCGGGATACTCAGGAGTCCTGTTGCCAACAGGTGCACCACCAGACACTACTACACTGTAATGGGGACCGGTTAGACCACAGGGGCCAATGTGAGATTGGGTGGGTCAGGCCGGGCCAGAAATACCGTTACATATACATAATTTAGACGGGTCCGAGCTTTGGAATAATGAGCAATAATTTTCATTTTTGGTCTGAGGATGGGCTTTGAGCGGATACTATACATCTTTATTATTTTATCCCTGTAAGCGCAAGGCATTACGAATCCATCTGGTATTGGTAGAGCTGGTGAATTGTCAATTATTTTAATTTCTTCTCTACATAGCAGAACAAAACATTTCATTTTGTGCTTAACTGATAATTTCTAAACCCTTATTTTTTTTTTTACCAAGATCGGTGCAATTCACTGAGCTCATTCCCCATTGCTTTCTCGTGGAAATACTGAGTAATTATTATCTGGAATGGAAAAATCTTGAAATGTGCATAATATACTTGAATAATCCAGCCAGCATTATTTTTCCCATTAGATATAATTCCTGATGGACATATGTTGCTATGACTACTGAATTTGGACATTTCCCAAGTATATTTTCGATACTAAAAGAAAACTTAGAATACAGTTAGAGGAGAATTCACATGACAAAACTATGTACAAATTCAAAGAAATAGATCAATTTCTCCTAAAGTCGACTTTTCGTTTGGTGCACCTGTGTTGTGTTCTGTAGCGCCAGTAGAGGACGAAAGCTTCTACTCAATATGTTGAGAAGGTACTTCCCAGAGCTGGATAAGGGTTCAACTCCCTTCAAATGAATGGAACTTAAAAAATTCCAGCACAGGGCATGGGGAATGTGAAGGGGGTATATTGGCTTCACAGCATGTTGAATTAGGGGCTAAGATTGGATGGATGACCAATGGATGGAGTAGAGAGCAGTTCAACGAGCTGTAAGGCGGAGACAGAGTGTACCAACTATTTCTTATCACATCACAGATTCGACACACGTTTGCCCATTAATAGGGCAATGCCTCTTATCCGATAATAAAACTAATGGCTCTCAGGTGTTACTTTTAAGCACCGGGTCTTATGATGTGCTTTAAGATCTGAAACAATGTTTGTCTGATTTTACAATATGTTGTTCTAAGGTAAGGAAAATGCGGGACGTTCTCTCCCATAATTTGTGGATTTTATTACGTTAGTGTGCTACTGTATAATGCTGCCGAAACCAAAAGATTGGAAAAAAATATCTAAAATAAAATCGTTGAATAATAAAATACAAATAAAATAAGAAGGCATACAGAAATAAGTTATTTGGACGAAAGAATGCAGGTCAATGAGACACTGTCATTGTGTTTTTCCTAGGTTATTCCAGATAAAACTGCAATATTCTACCCATTTATCACGTATTGATGACCTAAGTCAGAGTGACAAATGACTAGTCTTGGGGTTCCTGAGAAAGAGAACGTTCGGATTATCCAAGAAACATACATTTGTATGTGACAAAGGAGGAATTAGAGAAGCATTTCTCACAATGTGTTCCACTACTATAATGGCTCCACTTTCGCACATGCTTACGGGACCCTTTCAGTGACTTATTTCATAAAATCAGCCTAAGCGCAACTAAATATGTTTTCTTGGTCACATCTTCAGAAGGATCTTCCTGCAATCGATAAAAGTTGATATTTAAGATTTGCTACAGTAGATTGTAAGGTTTCTAGCGGGGTTCTCAACTCCAGTCCTCAAGCCCCCCAACAGGTCAGGTTTTAAGGATATCCCAGCTTCAGTTTAGGTGGCTCAATCAGTGGCTCAGTCGAAGACCGTACTTCAGCACAGGTGGCTCAGTCAGTGCTGTATATCCCTGTGCTGAAGCAGGAATATCCTGAAAACCTGACCTGTTGGGGGGTCCTGAGGGCTGGAGTTGAGAACCCCTGGTTAATAGAACAATTGAACTCTCGCTGATGAAACTTATACCAAAAGCAAGCTTAAACAGGCCCCCTCACACTACAAGAAACTCGCAAAGAAATCCCTTGCAGCACCTCATCAATCCAAAGCAGAGGTTCATGAAAACAAATATAGAAGCTACCGACTTCCATTATGTAAGGCAGGGGTGCACAACTTCAGTCTACAAGCCCCTGCTGCCCCACCCCAAGCCCCTCCCCCCACCCAGCACAGGCCCCTCCCCCCACCCAGCACAGGCCCCTCCCCCACACCTGCACAGGGCTCCTCCCCCACACCAGATCTCCTCTCATGTCCCGGCAACGCGTGGTGGATATCCACTGTTCAAATGTTTGGCCCCTTACTCATGATACAAATTATAATGTATCAAAGAAGCGTTGTGAAAATGAATTGTTTATACGAAAGTGGACAGGTGGACATCCTAATTGTGGTCTTTTTTTTAATCTCAAAACGAAAGTCAACCAAATACCAAGAGTATCGGGTCTTTATTCTATTTCAGATGCATACATGTCATTATGTTGACTTCCTAATAATAATAATAATAATAAATAACTTTATTTCATATAGTGCTTCTCCCAATGGGACTCAAAGTGTGTCACAATTACAATACAGTGCTTAGTACGCAGCACATAAAATTGTTACAGACACAGTCCCTGCCCAGGTGAGCTTACAATCTATGTGTTTTGGTGCCTGATGCACAGGGAGGTAAAGTGACTTGCACAAGGTCACAAGCTGACCCCAGGAATTGAACCAGGCTCCCCTGCTTCAAACTCAGCGCCATTATTTACCGTCAGTGTCTTTATTCACTGAACCGCTCCTTACAGAAGATGCTACCTTCCATGGGTCAACTTTTTTTTCACCCTGTGTGATTTATTATTTATGTAAATGTTAGAAAAACTATTTAACTACAGTGTGGTATTATAAATCTGTCATACAGTTATAACTGGGAAAGACTGCTGGAATAAGCATATTGCCATTTCCTTGGCAAATACAATTGGTGTCCATAACACAGTGTGAGCTCCCTCTAGCGGCCAAGCCTGGAAGTCCCAGGATTGATGGAACTGCAAAAACAGAAGTCAAATTATTATTTTATTACCAACCTATTATGGAAGGCGATTTTCATTATACGTCAAGAGAATAAATTACAATTATTAGCGTGTGTTCTGTATGCTTAATACATTATTTTTTATCTTCAGTAGAGAACCAACATATTAATTTTGTGCTTTAAGATTTAGACAATTTTGCGAATAGTCGTTCAAGTTATATGATGAGGCCAGGAAGTTTTTAACCTTTATAAGGAACAAGAATTACCTACTTTGATTTCACTTCAGTAGAAGTTGGACAAGACTGAGGGATTCTAGAAGTGAGACTTTAACCTTATCAAAAGCCCTTTTGTGTGATATGTCAGAACTTTGACATTGACCAAATAAAAACCTGCTCTTCTGCTTTGCTCCGGCACCCACCTGTATCACAAGTACCACATGCAGATACAAATAGCTAGCTTAAGTATTAGGGTCATATTCACTATACCATGACAGTGTTTTTTACCTATGAACCCTTTGGTTCCTCGAGCATTTCTAAAAGGTTCCCTGCAATTTTCAGGTTATTTGAGAATTGCACCAAATACAGTACAGAAGAATTTACAATGCATCCGATCTCAGACGCGCTATTAGAGAGGGTTGGGGTTCCTTACAATGCATCCGATCTCAGACACGATATTAGAGAGAGTTGGGGTTCCTTACAATACATCTGATCTCAAACATGCTATTAGAGAGGGTTGGGGTTCGCAATCACCATCATCGTTGCAGGTCACCTCGCACTCGCCACCATCGCTGCGGGTCACCTCGCACTCGCCACCATCGCTGCTGGTCACCACACAGTTGCCACCAACGCTGCGGGTCACATACAGTCGCCACCATCGCTGCGGGTCACCTCACCGCCTTGTTTAAATGTTCTTGGTCTCCCCAGTTGCAGGGTACCTCGCTCGGCGGTGGTAGCGCGCACACCCATGACATTCAGCTTGGCGGTGAACGGGAAATTAAAAAATGTGTCCCGCTGCTGGCGCCCAAGCCGAGTGTCCTGTGTGCTCACAAATGGCGGCGGTCGTCTGGGTAGGGGTTGCTGTAGGCACACTACTCCACCTCCGCATCATCCTCAGCGTCTCAGACATACAGTACGCAGCATGCTCAGCGTCTCAGACATACAGTACGCAGCATGCTCAGCCTCTCAGACATACAGTACGCAGCATGCTCAGCCTCTCAGACATACAGTACACTGCATGCTCAGCCTCTCAGACATACAGTACGCAGCATGCTCAGCCTCTCAGACATACAGTACGCAGCATGCTCAGCGTCTCAGACATACAGTACGCAGCATGCTCAGCCTCTCAGACATACAGTACGCAGCATGCTCAGCCTCTCAGACATACAGTACACAGCATGCTCAGCCTCTCAGACATACAGTACGCAGCATGCTCAGCGTCTCAGACATACAGTACGCAGCATGCTCGGCGTCTCAGACATACAGTACGCAGCATGCTCAGCGTCTCAGACATACAGAACGCAGCATGCTCAGCCTCTCAGACATACAGTACGCAGCATGCTCAGCGTCTCAGACATACAGTACGCAGCATGCTCAGCCTCTCAGACATACAGTACGCAGCATGCTCAGCCTCTCAGACATACAGTATGCAGCATGCTCAGTGTCTCAGACATACAGTACGCAGCATGCTCAGCCTCTCAGACATACAGTACGCAGCATGCTCAGCGTCTCAGACATACAGTACGCAGCATGCTCAGCCTCTCAGACATACAGTACGCAGCATGCTCAGCGTCTCAGACATACAGTACGCAGCATGCTCAGCGTCTCAGACATACAGTACGCAGCATGCTCAGCCTCAGACATACAGTACGCAGCATGCTCAGCGTCTCAGACATACAGTACGCAGCATGCTCAGCCTCTCAGACATACAGTACGCAGCATGCTCAGCCTCTCAGACATACAGTACGCAGCATGCTCAGCGTCTCAGACATACAGTACGCAGCATGCTCAGCCTCTCAGACATACAGTACGCAGCATGCTCAGCGTCTCAGACATACAGTACGCAGCATGCTCAGCGTCTCAGACATACAGTACGCAGCATGCTCAGCCTCTCAGACATACAGTACGCAGCATGCTCAGCCTCTCAGACATACAGTACGCAGCATGCTCAGCGTCTCAGACATACAGTACGCAGCATGCTCAGCGTCTCAGACATACAGTACGCAGCATGCTCAGCCTCTCAGACATACAGTACGCAGCATGCTCAGCGTCTCAGACATACAGTACGCAACATGCTCAGCGTCTCAGACATACAGTACGCAGCATGCTCAGCCTCTCAGACATACAGTATGGAGCATGCTCAGCCTCTCAGACATACAGTACGCAGCATGCAGAGCCTCTCAGACATACAGTACGCAGCATGCTCAGCGTCTCAGACATACAGTACGCAGCATGCTCAGCCTCTCAGACATACAGTACGCAGCATGCTCAGCCTCTCAGACATACAGTACGCAGCATGCTCAGCGTCTCAGACATACAGTACGCAGCATGCTCAGCGTCTCAGACATACAGTATGCAGCATGCTCAGCGTCTCAGACATACAGTACGCAGCATGCTCAGCGTCTCAGACATACAGTACGCAGCATGCTCAGCGTCTCAGACATACAGTACGCAGCATGCTCAGCGTCTCAGACATACAGTACGCAGCATGCTCAGCCTCTCAGACATACAGTACGCAGCATGCTCAGCCTCTCAGACATACAGTACGCAGCTTGCTCAGCCTCTCAGACATACAGTACCCAGCATGCTCAGCGTCTCAGACATACAGTACGCAGCATGCTCAGCGTCTCAGACATACAGTACGCAGCATGCTCAGCCTCTCAGACATACAGTACGCAGCATGCTCAGCCTCTCAGACATACAGTACGCAGCATGCTCAGCGTCTCAGACATACAGTACGCAGCATGCTCAGCGTCTCAGACATACAGAACGCAGCATGCTCAGCCTCTCAGACATACAGTACGCAGCATGCTCAGCCTCTCAGACATACAGTACGCAGCATGCTCAGCCTCTCAGACATACAGTACGCAGCATGCTCAGCGTCTACGCAGCATGCTCAGCGTCTCAGACATACAGTACGCAGCATGCTCAGCGTCTCAGACATACAGTACGCAGCATGCTCAGCGTCTCAGACATACAGTACGCAGCATGCTCAGCCTCTCAGACATACAGTACGCAGCATGCTCAGCGTCTCAGACATACAGTACGCAGCATGCTCAGCGTCTCAGACATACAGTACGCAGCATGCTCAGCCTCTCAGACATACAGTACGCAGCATGCTCAGCCTCTCAGACATACAGTACGCAGCATGCTCAGCCTCTCAGACATACAGTACGCAGCATGCTCAGCGTCTCAGACATACAGTACGCAGCATGCTCAGCGTCTCAGACATACAGTACGCAGCATGCTCAGCGTCGCAGACATACAGTACGCAGCATGCTCAGCATGTCCAAGAGGCTGAGGATGATGCGGCTCGTAGGAGAAGCGGAGATGGAGGAGCGGAGATGGAGGAGCGGAGATGGAGGAGCGGAGATGGAGGAGCGGAGATGGAGGAGCGGAGATGGAGGAGCGCACCCTCAGCCACTCCTACTCGGACTACGGATTTGTGAGCACGCACACGCGGACACTCAGCTTGGCCGCCAGCAGCCAGGGCACTTTTTTATTTCCTGCGCACTGCTCTCATACGTGAGGTGCCCTTCCCCCACCACGTGGCATTGCATGGCGGGGCGCCTCGCAACGATTTGAGATTGTGCTGGCCCTTGTTGTTTTGGCGCCCCTTTTGGTCGGTGCCCTGGCAAGTCACCGGCCAGCCCGTCCCTTAATCCAGCACCGCATGTCGCGCGTTACCATGCTACGGCAATATCATTGTTTGGTTTCCTCTATGTAGTGCAGGAAATACAAAGGACACAGTCCGTTTCGGATTTCCCATATGTGATCGGCGCTTTCCGGCTGCGCTTACGCATGCGTGGCCGGCAAGCGCTGATTGCGCATGCACGGCTGGCAAGCACCTATCACGCATGCGCGGCCGGCAAGCACCGATCGCGCGTGCGCGGCCGGCGACGTGACGTCGCACACTGTTGCGTTGCCATGGCAATGGGATGCTGCGGTGCCAAATAATGCTGAAGCTGGAGGGCGGCGCCAGGTAAGTGCCTAACGGCATATTTTGAAATCCGCCACTGGACGCAGTATACGATTGGCAGCGCTGAAAGGGCCTGACCTTGACATGGTTGCAGGCTTAACATGCTTTGGCCAAAAGATTCAACTAAATGCCCATTACTCATGCGAAGAAATAATCTATAAATGAACTAAATAACGTGTCAGATTGGATGCGCATTGAGGCTTCCTCCCATGAACAAAGTCAGAAGCCACTGAATTAATGACCGTTTCCTAGTGTGTGTTAATCTCCCGTGTAACCCCTTCACTGCTGAAAGACTATGCTTCCTAATGTGTATCTAATACCTGACCCTTAGCACCTTCTCAGTGAAAATGATCCATCTCTCTCTCTTATCACTGCTCTTTGTATTTGCTCTGGGCCCTAAACACAGGATGGCCATATCCAGTTTAAAATATGCTAATTAATAATGAATGCAAGTGAGTGGCTGTACTGGGCATTTTAATAAACTATGCAGATGGGGCCTCCGAGTGTTGGAATAAGCAGTGTGTGGCCTGACAGCTGGCTATTAGTATAGCTGAAACCACACCGTGTTATTAGGAGCTAATGAAAAGTGTAAGAAACATCCTTGTTTGTTTAGTTACATTGTCCGTCTGAACACCCAACAGCAAAATATGCTGCATTTCAATTATATTTTAATAATGAGTCTCACTTTTCCAATACTAGACTCCTATTTCCATTGTCAATTCATCATACAACTAATGTACCCATTGATTTCTCAAGTCCACGTGACATGATGAACAGCTAATTAAACAGATCCAAAAGGGCCATGAATGGCAGCGATAGTCAATAGATTTATTTCGCCATTTCTACTGTCAAATTAATTTGTTCAGGCTCCCTCCTTGTTAAAGTAGAACTCCCCCAGCAATCAATATTTGCCTGATTAATAACAGCAAGTATAGCATGCAGGAGGTTCCTTACCACGCTTAAACTCTTCAATACTAGAGGGTTCCAAGAAGCTTGCAAAGCAAAGTATCATTCCTTGTCTAGTGGGGGTAAAAACACATTATTGGACCATGAAAAACTATATACCCCCCACCCCCCCTTCATAATCTCTATTTGTACATTACAAAATAAAATAGCTATATATATATATATATATATATATATATATATATATATAATCAAAAAATAAATAGATGATACCGTTCTGTGGCTAACGAAATGCTTTTATTTGAGCGAGCTTTCGAGATACACTGATCTCTTCTTCCGGCGATGTTACAATGAATGAAGCAAGCAAAAGCTATACTATAAACAGTGTCTTTATATATATACACACACACACACACACATACATACATATATATATATATATATATATATATATATATATATATATATATATATATATACATATATATACATACATACATATAATATATACACACACACACACACACACACACAAATAGAGGAGAGCACTCAAGAAACATCTGGCAAACTTGCCTGGTGCACTGTTAATATCATGTAGAGAATTTGGAAAAGAGGCACTCTCAAGAACTATAAATAATTCAAATTGATTTTTATTACATAGTTCACCGTTTCGGTTCTATTGCAGGACCTTCCGATAGATAGATTAGATAGATAGATAGATTAGCTAGATAGATAGATGAGCTAGATAGATAGATGAGCTAGATAGATAGATGAGCTAGATAGATAGATGAGCTAGATAGATAGATGAGCTAGATAGATAGATGAGCTAGATAGATAGATGAGCTAGATAGATAGATGAGCTAGATAGATAGATGAGCTAGATAGATAGATGAGCTAGATAGATAGATTAGCTAGATAGATAGATTAGCTAGATTGGATGGATGGATGGATGGATGGATGGATGGATGGATGGATGGATGGATGGATGGATGGATGGATGGATGGATGGATGGATGGATGGATGGATGGATGGATGGATGGATGGATGGATGGATGGATAGATAGATAGATAGATAGATAGATAGATAGATAGATAGATAGATAGATAGATAGATAGATAGATAGATAGATAGATAGATAGATTGGATAGATAGATTAGATAGATAGATTAGATTAGATAGATTAGATAGATAGGATAGATACTGTAGATACTCAAAGGTAATCTTAGAACACCAAAAGAGAGACGGTTGCATGAATACAAATTTATGCAACTGTTCGGGACACTTAGCGGTG
>NW_027456030.1:0-26515 GCF_040206685.1 Ascaphus truei | reverse complement strand
AGCAGGTTAAACACACCTCCCCAGCAGTGCAAGATCTTTGCAACACTTTCCTGTTTGGGATAATGTGTTGAAAATGTTCCCAGGAGTTTGACCTGGAAACTGTAACAATAGATAATGTTACCTGAGTAATGTAAGGATACATTGTAGATGCTGAGTTACACTGACTGAAGCAGCCATTATGTTAGGCACACAATCAGGATTTGGACAAGAGCACCAAACGATTGCCAGCTTAGGCTGCGCTTATAGTGCAGGCGACGGCAACAGCGACTTCACGTCAAAACAAATGGATTGTCGCCGGCGCTTATAGTGAACGCGACGACGCTACCAAAAATCTGGTAGTAGAATTGGATTTTTTTTGAGAGGCGGTCTCCACGTGACTGGCTATAAGCCAATCAGGGAGCTTCTCCGCACGTCTGCCTTCCCCCTTGCAGCCAGCAACATCTCCAAAATCTAAAATATAACTTTTGCAACGGCGATGGCTACGGGTGATGTCGTCGTTCGCATCGCCGTTGCCGGCTGTATAAGCGCAGCCTTAGGTAAGAGTGCAATTATACATTGTATCGCCACCTCTCCTTCCTTCCCCGCTTCTCAGCTCACAGGAACTCCTCTCTTACCTGCGCCCTCTGTCACCCCCACAGCTATACCCCCTGCACTAAAACACACCCCTACAGCTATACCCCCTGCACTAAAACACCCCTACAGCTATACCCCCTGCACTAAAACACACCCCTACAGCTATACCCCCTGCACTAAAACACACCCCTACAGCTATACCCCCTGCACTAAAACACACCCCTACAGCTATACCCCCTGCACTAAAACACACCCCTACAGCTATACCCCCTGCACTAAAACACACCCCCACAGCTATACCCCCTGCACTAAAACACACCCCTACAGCTATACCCCCTGCACTAAAACACACCCCTACAGCTATACCCCCTGCACTAAAACACACCCCTACAGCTATACCCCCTGCACTAAAACACACCCCTACAGCTATACCCCCTGCACTAAAACACACCCCCACAGCTATACCCCCTGCACTAAAACACACCCCTACAGCTATACCCCCTGCACTAAAACACACCCCTACAGCTATACCCCCTGCACTAAAACACACCCCTACAGCTATACCCCCTGCACTAAAACACACCCCTACAGCTATACCCCCTGCACTAAAACACACCCCTACAGCTATACCCCCTGCACTAAAACACACCCCTACAGCTATACCCCCTGCACTAAAACACACCCCTACAGCTATATCCCCTGCACTAAAACACACCCCTACAGCTATACCCCCTGCACTAAAACACACCCCTACAGCTATACCCCCTGCACTAAAACACACCCCTACAGCTATACCCCCTGCACTAAAACACACCCCTACAGCTATACCCCCTGCACTAAAACACACCCCTACAGCTATACCCCCTGCACTAAAACACACCCCTACAGCTATATCCCCTGCACTAAAACACACCCCTACAGCTATACCCCCTGCACTAAAACACACCCCTACAGCTATACCCCCTGCACTAAAACACACCCCTACAGCTATACCCCCTGCACTAAAACACACCCCTACAGCTATACCCCCTGCACTAAAACACACCCCTACAGCTATACCCCCTGCACTAAAACACACCCCTACAGCTATACCCCCTGCACTAAAACACACCCCTACAGCTATACCCCCTGCACTAAAACACACCCCTACAGCTATACCCCCTGCACTAAAACACACCCCTACAGCTATACCCCCTGCACTAAAACACACCCCTACAGCTATACCCCCTGCACTAAAACACACCCCTACAGCTATACCCCCTGCACTAAAACACACCCCTACAGCTATACCCCCTGCACTAAAACACACCCCTACAGCTATACCCCCTGCACTAAAACACACCCCTACAGCTATACCCCCTGCACTAAAACACACCCCTACAGCTATACCCCCTGCACTAAAACACACCCCTACAGCTATACCCCCTGCACTAAAACACACCCCTACAGCTATACCCCCTGCACTAAAACACACCCCTACAGCTATACCCCCTGCACTAAAACACACCCCTACAGCTATACCCCCTGCACTAAAACACACCCCTACAGCTATACCCCCTGCACTAAAACACACCCCTACAGCTATACCCCCTGCACTAAAACACACCCCTACAGCTATACCCCCTGCACTAAAACACACCCCTACAGCTATACCCCCTGCACTAAAACACACCCCTACAGCTATACCCCCTGCACTAAAACACACCCCTACAAATCATCCTCACATCCTCCTTCTATCCATGCTTCTCCTCCTCGCTTCTGGGGATATCTCTCCCAATCCTGGTCCCTGCCTTATTTCTACTTGCTCTCGTCCTCGCCTCCCACATGCAACTTCTACTCCTTCTGGTGTAAACCCCTCCAACCTCATACCCATCCCCTGCCACCCTCCCTCCTCTCTCCTCATCCCCTGCTACCCTCCCTCCTCTCTCCCATTCTCCCGCCACCCTCCCTCCTCTCTCCCCATCCCCTGCCACCCTCCCTCCTCTCTCCCTCTCTCCTGTGCCCTTTGGAATGCTCGCTCCCTCTCTAACAAGTTCCTCTCTGTGCATGACTTCTTTCTCTCTCACTCTCTGCTCCTATTTGCCATAACTGAGACCTGGCTCACTCAGTCTGACTCTGCTCTGGAAGCTGCCCTCTCTTATGGTGGCCTTTCCTTCTCCCACACTCCGTGCCCTGATGGCAGGGGTGGAGGCGTGGGTCTCCTGCTCTCCTCTCTCTGCCGCTACCGAACTATTCCTATTCTCCCCTCTCTTGCTTTTCCCTCCTTTGAGGTTCACACTGCCCAGATCTTCTCTCCTCTCCCTGTCCATGTGGCGGTCATCTGTCGCCCACCTACCTCTACTCATCCCCCCTCTGCCTTTCTCTCTCACTTTGAATCCTGGCTCTCTTTCTTTCTCTCCTCAGACTCCCCTGTTCTTCTCCTTGGGGACTTCAATTGCCACATTGATGACCCCTCTCTCCCTTGGGCTTCCCGCTTTCTTTCTCTAACCTCTTCTTTTGGCCTTCAACAGTGGACTGCAGCCAGCACCCACAAGGATGGACACTACCTATACCTGGTTTTCACTAAAAACTTCTCTCTCCGATTTCTCCATTTCCCCTTTTCCTCTCTCTGACCATCACCTCATCTCGTTTTCGCTCTCTCGCTTCTCTCCATCTCCATCTCCACCTATCCCTCGTTTTTGCAGAAACCTGCGCTCTATTAACCTACCAGCTCTTGATTCCACTTTACGCTCCTCCCTCTCCTCTCTCAGCTCTGCTTCAGACCCTGACAACCTGGTCAGGAACTACAACTCTGCCTTATCTTCCTCTCTTGATCTTCATGCCCCGCTTTCTCTCTGCCGTCCTTGCCCTTCTAACCCCCGACCCTGGCTAAACTCCCACACACGCATGCTGCGTTCCTCCACTCATTTCTCTGAACGCCTCTGGAGGAAATCTCATACGCTCGCAGACTTCATTCACTACAAATTTATGCTGTCCTGTTTCAACTCTGCCCTCTCTCAGGCTAAACAAACCGACTTTTCATCACTAATCAACACACACAAGTCTAACCCACGCCGTCTCTTTTCTGTATTTGACTCTCTACTCAGACCACCCTCAGCTGCCTCCTCTTCTTCCTCCATCTCACCTCAGGACTTTGCTGATTTTAAGGAAAAGGTGGAATCCATACAGCAGAACATCCCATCTGTTGCCTCCTCCCATCCCACAATGCTTCCCAACTCTCCTCCTGCCCTTCTTGACTATTTTTCCGCTATCTCGGAGGAGGATGTGTCACTGCTGATCGCCTCTTCTCCCTCTACCACTTGCCCTCTTGATCCCATTCCCTCCCATCTCCTAAAACCTCTTGTTCCTTCTATAATCCCTATGCTCACACAGATCTTTAACTCTTCCCTCTACTCTGGTACCTTTCCATCCTCCTTCAAGCATGCAACCGTTATACCATTACTCAAAACCAGCAAGCTTGACGCCTACCTGTCCTTCTAACTATCGACCTGTCTCCCTCTTGCCTTTTGCCTCCAAACTCCTTGAACGCCTTGTATTCTCTCGATTGCTACACTTTCTCAACACCTATTCTCTCCTAGACCCTCTACAATCTGGCTTCCGCACTGCTCACTCTACTGAAACAGCCCTCACTAAAATAACTGACGACCTCCTTGCTGCCAAAGACATAGGTCATTACACTCTGCTCATATTACTCGACCTCTCTGCAGCATTCGACACCGTGGACCACCCTCTTCTCCTTCACATTCTCCATACTCTTGGTATTCGGAACAAAGCTCTATCCTGGATCTCCTCTTACCTCTCCCATCGTACTTTCAGTGTCTCTTTTGCCAACACCTCCTCCTCCTCTATTGATCTCTCTGTGGGGGTACCCCAGGGCTCTGTCCTGGGACCCCTTCTCGTTTCTCTTTACACACTCTCTCTAGGTGACCTAATCACATCTTTTGGGTTTAAATATCACCTCTATGCTGACGACACACAAATTTACCTTTCAACCCCTGACCTTACAACTGCTATACAGACCAAAGTTTCTGAATGCCTCTCTGGAATATCATCCTGGATGGCCATCAGGTGACTGAAACTTAACATGGCAAAAACAGAGCTCATTATACTTCCTCCCAAACCTGGCCCTACTACTTCCTTACACATTGCTATTGAAAATACGATAATTCACCCAGTAGCCCAAGCACGCTGCCTAGGGGTTACACTTGATTCCTCTCTCTCATTCTCTCACATTCAAAACGTTTCTAAAACTTGACGCTTTTTCCTCCGCAATATCACAAAGATACGCCCTTTCCTCTGTTACTCAACTGCTAAAACTCTGACTCAGGCCCTCATTCTCTCACGTCTCGATTATTGCAACCTCCTGCTGTCCGGCCTTCCTGCCTCTCACCTGTCTCCCCTACAATCTATCCTAAACGCTGCTGCCAGAATCACTCTACTCTTTCCTAAATCTGTCTCCGCATCTCCCCTCCTGAAATCCCTCTCCTGGCTTCCGATTAAATCCCGTATCTCACACTCAATTCTCCTGCTCACTTTTAAAGCTTTACATTCTTCTGCCCCTCCTTACATCTCAGCCCTAATTTCTCGCTATGCACCATCCCGACTCTTGCGTTCTTCTCAAGGATGTCTTCTTTCTACCCCCTTTGTATGTATCCCTAAGACCTGAAAAACTGCCAGAGTTGTCCCAATCTTCAAAAGTGGGGACAAAAAACTGTCTCAAACTACAGGCCAATCTCACTTCTCCCAATTCTATCCAAAGTTATGGAAAAATGTGTCCACTCCCAATTAAGCGATTTCTACACCAAGACAAATTTCCCTAGCCAATTCCAGTCTGGGTTTCATCCCAAACACTCCACCGTAACTACCCTGCTAAAAGTTTGCAATGAAATCCAGTGTCGAATGGAACGGGTACAACTCACTGGTGCAGTATTCCTAGATTTTGCAAAGGCTTTTGACACAGTTGATCATGTTATCCTGCTTAACAAACTCCAGAGCTCTGGAATAGGGAAACATGCTTTAAACTGGTTTCAGTCCTACCTATCAGGAAGATCCCAACATGTGTCCATCTCAGGCTCTAACTCCAAACCCCTGGATATCACCTGTGGTGTCCCGCAAGGCTCTGTTCTGGGGCCCCTACTCTTCTCAGTGTTCATTAATGATCTTCCCACAGCTTGTAAGGAAGCCTCAATACACATGTATGCAGATGACACAATCCTGTATGCACACAGCCATAGCCTCTCTGACCTTCAACACATACTTCAGTCTGACTTTTTGAGACTCGAAAACTGGATTTCCCAAAACAAACTGTTTTTAAACACTGACAAGACTGTAACAATGGTATTTGGGACCAAGACTAAATTTGTAAAGCTTCCAGTGACTGAGCTCCTGATTAGAACCAACGCTAACACCACCCTAACTCCTGTCACTAGTTTTAAATACCTGGGCTTATGGTTTGACTCCCACTTAACATTCGGGATGCACATTGATACCCTGACAACCAAGACCTATGCCAAACTAGGGGTACTTTACAGGAACAAATCCTCCCTAAGTCTCCTGGTCAGAAAGCGTATTGCACAGCAGATGCTAATGCCAATTATTGACTATGGAGACATAGTATATGGCTCGGCTCCTCAAACCAGCTTAGCAAACTTGACACCCTCTACAATTCAATTTGTCGTTTTGTTCTCCAATGCAACTACAACACACATCACTGCGAAATGCTCAAAGAACTAGATTGGTCATCACTAGAGTCTAGGCGCAAAGTTCACCTTTCCTGTCTCACCCTCAAATACTTTCTGGGCAAGCTACCCAGCTACCTGAACAAGCTCCTCACCCCTACCACATGCAGCACCTATCACCTGAGATCAGACTCCAAAAGACTATTCATGGTCCCAAGACTCAACAAAGTATCCGGACGTTCCTCCTTCTCCTTCCGTGCTCCCCAAAACTGGAACAACCTACCAGAGACTCTCACATCCACCACCAGCTTAAGTTCTTTCAAATCTAAGGCTGTCTCACATTTTAATCTGGTCTGTAACTGTTTCATACGCTCATAATATATATTATCTGTAACTGTTACATACGCCTATAATATATATTATCTGTAACTGTGCATGCAATGTCTTGTATATAATGTATACCCTGCTCATTTATGTAACTGTATTTGTAACCATGTATTATTTGTTTTACTCTGTGCCCAGGACATACGTAAGAACGAGAGGTAACTCTCAATGTATTACCTCCTGGTAAAATATTTTATAAATAAATAAATAAATCTAAAGCCCTCTCCCGCCTTAAACCTTTCTCACTTTCTGCCCCGCACCTCTGGAATGCCCTTCCCCTCAGTACCCGACTAGCACCCTCTCTATCCACCTTTAAGACTCACCTTAAGGCTGTGGTCCCAGTACAGCCTGTGCGCACGGCGCGGCGTGCACTGTGTGTGTAAGCACCGCCCCTCAATGGGGCTGGGCCCACTACGCACCGTCACGCAGAAGCTGCAGCCGCGCCGTGCGGCAGGTTTTTCACGACTCAATAAAATTGAGTTTACTCCTAGCGACGGAGGCGTGGCCACGCCCCCACCGGCGGTTCACCCAATGAGGGCGAACCAGCCGCGTGACGTAATGGCCACGCCCCCGCAAATCCCCAACCACGCCCCCTCCCGTCGCAAGATTCTCCTCTCCTCACAGACCGCAGATCGCGGTTAGCGCTGTGACACGCACCGCCCCCCTCCCGCCGGGCGCGCGTGTCACAGACATTACTGGGACTGCAGCCTAAGACACATCTGCTTAAAGAAGCATATGAATAGCACTGTGGACATTCTGAACACGATACATAAAGCTTGGCCCCCTGCAGACGCACTTACCAGAACTCCCTCCTACTGTCTCTGTACGTTCTCCCTACCTACCAATTAGACTGTAAGCTCCTCGGAGCAGGGACTCCTCTTCCTTAATGTTACTTTTACAGTATGTCTGAAGCACTTATTCCCATGCTCTGTTATTTATATTATTTGTTATTTATATGATATGTATTACTACTGTGAAGCGCTATGTACATTTATGGCTTCATATAAATAAAGACATACAATACAATACAATACATTGTTACATTTAGGTAAGCGCACAACGATACTTTGTTACATTTAGGTAGGAGCACAACGATACATTGTTACATTTAGGTAAGAGCACAACGATACATTGTTACATTTAGGTAAGAGCACAACGATACTTTGTTACATTTAGGTAAGAGCACAACGATGCATTGTTACATTTAGGTAAGCGCACAATGATACATTGTTACATTTAGGTAAGCGCACAACGATACATTGTTACATTTAGGTAAGAGCACAACGATACATTGTCACATTTAGGTAAGCGCACAACGATACATTGTTACATTTAGGTAAGAGCACAACGATACATTGTTACATTTAGGCAAGCGCACAACGATACATTGTTACATTTAGGCAAGCGCACAGTGATACATTGTTACATTTAGGGAAGAGCACAACGATACATTGTTACATTTAGGTAGGAGCACAACGATACATTGTTACATTTAGGTAAGAGCACAACGATACATTGTTACATTTAGGTAAGCGCACAACGATACATTGTTACATTTAGGCAAGCGCACAGTGATACATTGTTACATTTAGGTAAGCGCACAACTATACATTGTTACATTTAGGTAAGCGTACAGTGCTACCTTGTTACATTTAGGCAAGCGTGCAATGATACATTGTTACATTTAGGCAAGCGCACAACGATACATTGTTACATTTAGGTAAGCGCACAACTATACATTGTTACATTTAGGCAAGCGTGCAATGATACATTGTTACATTTAGGCAAGCGCACAACGATACATTGTTACATTTAGGTAAGCGCACAACGATACATTGTTATATTTAGGCAAGCGTGCAATGATACATTGTTACATTTAGGTACGCGCACAACGATACATTGTTACATTTAGGTAAGCGCACAACGATACATTGTTATATTTAGGCAAGCGTGCAATGATACATTGTTACATTTAGGCAAGCGCACAACGATACATTGTTACATTTAGGTAAGCGCACAACGATACATTGTTATATTTAGGCAAGCGTGCAATGATACATTGTTACATTTAGGTACGCGCACAACGATACATTGTTACATTTAGGTAAGCACACAACGATACATTGTTATATTTAGGCAAGCGTGCAATGATACACTGTTACACGCTTTACTTATACACATAAGGAGAAAAATTAAAGAAAGAAACAGTGGGAAAGTGGGATTTCTGCTGGAAACTCTGTGTGAGCAAATACCTCTGATACACAGAAAAGCACTGACCACAAGGAGTCCACACACAGGAAAGCACTGACCACAAGGAGTCCACACACAGGAAAGTACACTGACCAGAGTCCACACACTGACCACATTGACAGGGTGTTCCTATGTGCTGCCAAAGGAGGTGTGCCCAGGAAGCATGCGGCCTCTCTAAATATGCGGGATGTGTATGTGTTTCTGCCCATTGTGCAGCGTGTCCAGCCATGTTTCTGCTTCTCTACGATAAATAGCTGAACAACGGCACAGTGTAAGAGAAGGCCTGGAAATGGTCGTGTGCACCACGGCACACTTTGTCCCGGCCACGAGCCAGCAATCTGTGTGCTCATTTCTGCACCAGCCAAACTCCGTGGATAAGAAACATTTATCTAGACTGTCCGGGACCTCCTCCGTATCATCTCACTTTGTCCTCTCATATCTGTACGTTTGTCACACAATGTCACGGTCACTGTCGTCCCTTCCACATTGTACTGCGGAATATGCTGGTGCCATGCAAATAAAAAATAAGAATAATATGACGTTTCCTATGGTATTATGGACATTAGGAGGCTATGCATCAGTCTCCTGGCCGCAAAACTCTGGCAAATAAACACCAGGTTTATCACACCCCAGAATCCCCTTACTTCCGATGGGACTTTTTTCTTGATAAATGTGCTGCATTGTAATTATTCCAAGTTTGCCCGGTTTTGCCAGCGGGGAGACTTTGATACAGATCTCTCCGGGCTGTAAAACAGCAAAAAATATCATCTGAAAAACCTGCTTGAACCACCTGTAAATTATCTGAGCACAAAACTATACATAATCTGAAAGGTGTTATTTCATCAAACAGCACAGGAAGGTTTATAGGTAACGCTCCCAAGTCTGAATAATGTCTGATTGTCATTGTCTGACATTGCAGACTGGAAAAGACAACACTTGCATTCCAGAAATATGTCTATCTCCTTGAGATGTCCTACAAAATACTTCAGCCACATCCGAGGAGGGCACGCTCCCTGAAGAACCAAACCAAGGCAGCTATGTTTTTTTTTTTATGGACCAAGTGAGTGAAGGTTATAATTAGCATTAATACAAAACAGGATAGGATTCCTGGGAAATGAAAATGTAACGCCTTCAACATAAACTTTCCATACATAGAAGTCCGTCTGCTCGCTCTGCAGAGGCGCGTGTGTATAAAGGAGGCGGGCGCCCTCACAAGACACTTGCAAGGTGGTCTCCTCCGGGTAAGTTGCTTTCCTTTTGATCGAGCCTTTGCAGGAAAGACAGTCAGTTGATTAATCCGCTGGATATTACTTCTCTAAAAGAAAGTATTTATTGAAAAGTCAATTCAGGTAAAGTCTAAAGGAACTGTATTTCCTTCCTATTGAAGCCTATATATTCCTTCAGTGACATAGGAACTTGCACTGTGAGGAGGCGAAGGATTGAGAGTGCAGATAATTGGTAGTTTGGGGCTGGAAATAGATACTTTGTTGACTCAAATCTGTGTCACTCTTACCCTAGAAGGGAGACACAACATGTATTAAGGAGACCTCTCAAAATGACATTGTGCAGCTGTTCTCATCTAGCCTCATTAATGTTGATTTCTTGGCCAAACTTACAGAATAGGATAGTTGTAAAATTAAAAAACAAAGATATTGAGCATAGAAAAGAGTTCAAGAGAAAATCTATCCGGTGATATGAACTAAACCGTTGCCGGAAAACATTATTGACTGTAGGGTTCAACTTGGATCAGATTTGATGGGGAGTTGGATTTAAACGTATTTATCTTGTTTTGTTCCCAGTCCACCTCTATTAACTTCTCCACAAAACTAGATGAATGTGTGGGGTTTTACTATAGCAGAGTACAATACACAGCATTTAACAGACTCACTGCACTGTGTAGTGGTTCTCTGAGATATATATATATATATATATATATATATATATATATATATATATATATATATATATTAAGAAATACAAATAATTATTCTTTGATACCCACTGAGTGCTATTGCCTTCTTACCATCTCATCGCTGGTAACGTATGCTATTTATTTCTATGGTACAAGCCCCAACCCATTATTGTACCATTACAGGAGTGCCGGATTACTTCTTTTATTTTGTGTGTGTGTGTGTGTATATATATGTATATATATATATATATATATATATATACACACGTACCTCACGTAATAATGTCACATCTGAAATAACATAGCAGTTGTTTGACCTCCGGTAAATGTGAGCACTCAATGTATAAGGGGAGGGTTCCCCACAGATTTTGAGGGGTCCCTTAATGATTGCTTTAGGCATTGTGCTAATGACATCCATATATTTTTTGCCTGGTCTTCCGTCTCTACTGATTGAAACTTGCTGCTTTGCTTAGTTCTGCCCTATGATTTGGATATAAAAGTGCCCCCTGAGCAGAAATAAGCAGGTGTTTCTCGTGCTTCTCTTTGCAGCTTTGTGGGGAATTTCATTTCTGTGAGTGGGAGTCACCAAGAGGTAAGCGGCGGCGTGAGGCAGAACGCAGACGGGAAACTCTGCGCTGGATTTATATTCCTTGCACATATTGTCTTCTAATTCCATGTATACTATGGTTTATTTCGTGAAGCACTGCCGACATTATCTGTGCTGTATAAAGATACAATATGTACACATTTAATTAATGCTATTGATTATAGAAACCCAACCGCCTCTAACCCCTCGAGCAGTATTCCATTTCAATGTACGAAAATGAATAAGGGACGCATCGTTTAAAAAAAAAAAACATTTTAACATCCCCAATTAAGTAAGGGTGAGATTTATCCAGCTGAGCTAAGCAAAGCCGAGCCAAGCCGAGCCAAGCCAAGCCGAGCCAAGCCGAGCTAAGCAAAGCCGAGCCGAGCTGAGCTAAGCAAAGCCAAGCCGAGCAAAGCCGAGCCGAGCAAAGCCGAGCCCAGCAAAGCCGAGCCGAGCTGAGCTAAGCAAAGCCGAGCCAAGCTGAGCAAAGCCGAGCCGAGCAAAGCCGAGCCAAGCTGAGCAAAGCCGAGCCAAGCAAAGCCGAGCCGAGCAAAGCCGAGCCAAGCTGAGCAAAGCCGAGCCAAGCAAAGCCGAGCCGAGCCGAGCTAAGCAAAGCCGAGCTAAGCAAAGCCGAGCCAAGCCGAGCCGAGCAAAGCCGAGCCGAGCCGAGCAAAGCCGAGCCGAGCAAAGCCGAGCCGAGCCAAGCCTTCCATTCCTACACAATGAGACTGAAAGCAAATACTGGGAATTCCCAAATGCGGGAGGAGAAGTGACGGGCGGTGCACATCCTTTGGGAGTCGGAAGGGTTTGCACAAAGGCCAGAGCTGTGAGAGAGGTCGAACTCTGGATATAGACATACACGTTTGTGAGTCCAGTTCTTGCTGCAGCGTTACAAGTAATAATGTGTCCCTTCCATTACCTAGCTGCAGCGGCAAAGCGCTGCTATTCTTCTCCACCGTCCTTTTAAACGGTTTCCTGGAGATTTATGTGATTCCTCCCCAGATGTTGCTACATTTACACTTTTGTATAATAATTCTGATTTTGAGGCACTATTTAACCCTTCATGGCTGAAAAGCAGAATTGGTTTCAACACTTTTTTAATACAACAGTCTCAATAGAACCTGGTTTCGATGTAAAAATAAAGAACATTATATTGACAGAAATAGCAAATGTCAAACACGTAATGTTTTGAAAATATCCATCTCCAAACCAAGGCGCAAAAGGAATGTTAGTCACGCGCGTCCTTAATATGTTCTGCTATGATGTATGCACCATTTCATTTTCTGACACTTGTAATTCTTTTCCAAAGCCGCTCCTCGACCCAGCAGCGCAGTATCACGCGCAGTAATAACGCGCAGTAATCACACGCGGTAATAACGCGCTGTATCACGAGCAGTAATCACACGCGGTAATCACGCGCAGTAATAACGCGCTGTATCACGCGCAGTAATAACGCGCTGTATCACGAGAAGTAATCACACGCTGTAATCACACGCGGTAATCACGCACAGCTTCCCTTCCACCTCCTACGTCCAACACAGGTTTCCTTGCTCTCTTTCCATCCTGCGGGCCTCCTATTTCGGGACATGCTTTCGCTCGCTGCTGGGAGCGCATTGCTTCTCTCTCTCAGTCACATCGGACTACTTACATTGCTGTAAGACTCATCTCCCAGAGGAACACGGCAGCACGGCCTCTCTGTATGGCCTCTTTAGTATATACTGCTGCCCCTGTCCCTTGCTGGAGAAGAGTTCAGCGACATTGTGTTTGAAGATCAGTGAGCTTAAGTCATCTTATGTACATTCTAAAAGCGTTTTACACGTGTGCGATTGAATAGCATCTTCCTTTTAACCATTGCGCTCCCTGCTAAAGCTTTGCGCTTCGGGCCTTATTATATATCCACGAAGAGGCCGAGGAGGACGTTTTCAGCAGAAACTCCCCATGGACGTAACACTTTATCAGCTACAGTATGAGGCCCCCAATGTCCATACTCCGGAATCTCCCACTTTGGGGTACTAGCTCAGCTCTTACCTCTACAATAAAGTTCTATCTTTATACAGATTTGTACAATTTGTCACTCGCCGTTTGTAATTTCCAGTGAAATAATGGAATCATTTTGTATTATTGTTTTTACTCCTATAACAATTGTATTTGTTCTCTATTCCAGTAAACTGCAACCATGGGGGACGCGGAAATGGCGCACTTCGGAGAGGCGGCACCTTACTTGCGCAAGTCTGACAAGGAGAGACTGGAGGCTCAGAACAAGCCATTTGATGCCAGAAACAGCTGCTTTGTGCATGACGATAAAGAGCTTTACATCAAAGGTCTGATCACGGCGCGTGAGGGCGGTAAAATAACAGTGGACACCGAACGTGGAAACGTAATTATATAAAATAGTATTTTGCTTATTATAAAATGGGGTGTTACTGTGTCCCACTGAGTGCTGTCTCCTTTCATTCCAGACCGTAACTGTTAGAGAAGACCAAGTCAACCCCCAAAACCCTCCCAAGTTCGATAAAATTGAAGACATGGCCATGTTGACCCATCTGAACGAGGCCTCCGTGCTGTTTAACCTCAAAGAGCGTTACGCCGCCTGGATGATCTACGTAAGTCTGGTTTCATTTAAATAAGGATACCCCACACTACAAAGGCTCAGCGAGTAAAGGCTCAGCGAGTAAAGGCTCAGCGAGTAAAGGCTCAGCGAGTAAAGGCTCAGCGAGTAAAGGTTCAGCGAGTAAAGGCTCAGCGAGTAAAGGCTCAGCGAGTAAAGGTTCAGCGAGTAAAGGCTCAGCGAGTAAAGACTCAGGGAGTAAAGGTTCAGCGAGTAAAGGCTCAGCGAGTAAAGGCTCAGGGAGTAAAGGCTCAGCGAGTAAAGGCTCAGGGAGTAAAGGCTCGGCGAGTAAAGGCTCAGCGAGTAAAGGCTCAGCGAGTAAAGGCTCAGCGAGTAAAGGCTCAGCGAGTAAAGCTCAGGGAGTAAAGGCCCGGCGAGTAAAGGCGCGGCGAGTAAAGACACCGACTCTGATAACAATGACACTGAAGCAGGGACCCTGATTCAATTCCCGATGTCGGCTCCTTGTGACCTTGGGCAAGTCACTTTATCTCCCTGTGCCTCAGGCACCAACATGTCTGTAACATTCCTATGTGCTCTATGTGCTGTGTACCGCACGCTATACTGTCACTGTGATGCGCCGACTCCCATTGGGAGAAAACCGCTATATGAAATACAGTTATTATACACACACACACACACACACACACACACACACACACACACACACACACACACACACACACACACACACACACACAGACACAGACACAGACACAGACACACACACACACACACACACACTGTCTCACCCCTCTGTGTTACATTGCAGACATACTCCGGCCTTTTCTGTGTCACGGTGAATCCCTACAAGTGGCTGCCAGTATACAACCCGGAGGTCGTTAACAATTACCGAGGGAAGAAGCGACAGGAAGCCCCACCCCACATCTTCTCCATCTCTGATAACGCCTATCAGTTCATGTTAACCGGTAACATGCTTATCATACGTAACTTTCATCTTTCAAATATGATACATTATTAGTTATGAGTCAACTACAGTGGCTGTTACCTGATGAACCTCCGCTTCAGCACGAATGGAATCAGCCCCCTGGAGAGTCACGTATCGCTTTTTTGAATACAGCATATAAACATAAATATGCGTATATATGTGTGTGTGTATATTATATATATATATATATACACATTTATATACATATATACACACATACACACTTACACACATACAGAATTAGATGAGCTCAAACCTACCCCTGCTGTGACATAAAAATATAAGACATAATGGGAATAAGCTCTTCATACATGACAAGTTACATAGTTACATACATAGTGACAAGTTACATACATGACAGTAACATTAGGCCAAGAAGAGCTTACAATCTAAGCATGCATATGTACACAAAATACAACCGCCAAATACACAGACCCCGCACTCCTCCCAAATACACAGACCCCGCCCTCCTCCCAAATACACAGAACCCGCCCTCCTCCCAAATACACAGACCCCGCCCTCCTCCCAAATACACAGACCCCGCCCTCCTCCCAAATACACAGACCCCGCCCTCCTCCCAAATACACAGACCCCGCCCTCCTCCCAAATACACAGACCCCGCCCTCCTCCCAAATACACAGACCCCGCCCTCCTCCCAAATACACAGACCCCGCCCTCCTCCCAAATACACAGACCCCGCCCTCCTCCCAAATACACAGACCCCGCCCTCCTCCCAAATACACAGACCCCGCCCTCCTCCCAAATACACAGACCCCGCCCTCCTCCCAAATACACAGACCCCGCCCTCCTCCCAAATACACAGACCCCGCCCTCCTCCCAAATACACAGACCCAGCGCTCCTCCCAAATACACAGACCCCGCGCTCCTCCCAAATACACAGACCCCGCGCTCCTCCCAAATACACAGACCCCGCCCTCCTCCCAAATACACAGACCCAGCGCTCCTCCCAAATACACAGACCCCGCGCTCCTCCCAAATACACAGACCCCGCGCTCCTCCCAAATACACAGACCCCCGCGCTCCTCCCAAATACACAGACCCCGCGCTCCTCCCAAATACACAGAGCTCGCGCTCCTCCCAAATACACAGACCCTGCGCTCCTCCCAAATACACAGACCCCGCGCTCCTCCCAAATACACAGACCCCGCGCTCCTCCCAAATACACAGACCCCGCCCTCCTCCCAAATACACAGACCCCGTCCTCCTCCCAAATACACAGACCCCGCGCTCCTCCCAAATACACAGACCCCGCGCTCCTCCCAAATACACAGACCCCGCGCTCCTCCCAAATACACAGACCCCGCGCTCCTCCCAAATACACAGACCCCGCGCTCCTCCCAAATACACAGACCCTGCGCTCCTCCCAAATACACAGACCCCGCGCTCCTCCCAAATACACAGACCCGCGCTCCTCCCAAATACACAGACCCGCGCTCCTCCCAAATACACAGACCCCGCGCTCCTCCCAAATACACAGACCCCGCGCTCCTCCCAAATACACAGACCCTGCGCTCCTCCCAAATACACAGACCCGCGCTCCTCCCAAATACACAGACCCGTGCTCCTCCCAAATACACAGACCCGCGCTCCTCCCAAATACACAGACCCCGCGCTCCTCCCAAATACACAGACCCCGCGCTCCTCCCAAATACACAGACCCCGCGCTCCTCCCAAATACACAGACCCCGCGCTCCTCCCAAATACACAGACCCCGCGCTCCTCCCAAATACACAGACCCCGCGCTCCTCCCAAATACACAGACCCCGCGCTCCTCCCAAATACACAGACCCCGCGCTCCTCTCAAATACACAGACCCTGCGCTCCTCCCAAATACACAGACCCTGCGCTCCTCCCAAATACACAGACCCAGCGCTCCTCCCAAATACACAGACCCTGCGCTCCTCCCAAATACACAGACACTGAGCTCCTCCCAAATACAGACCCAACGCTCCTCCCAAATACACAACCCTGCGCTCCTCCCAAATACACAGAGCTCGCGCTCCTCCCAAATACACAGACCCTGCGCTCCTCCCAAATACACAGACCCAGCGCTCCTCCCAAATACACAACCCTGCGCTCCTCCCAAATACACAGAGCTCGCGCTCCTCCCAAATACACAGACCCTGCGCTCCTCCCAAATACACAGACCCTGCGCTCCTCCCAAATACACAGACCCTGCGCTCCTCCCAAATACACAGACCCCGCGCTCCTCCCAAATACACAGACCCCGCGCTCCTCCCAAATACACAGACCCTGCGCTCCTCCCAAATACACAGACCCTGCGCTCCTCCCAAATACACAGACCCCGCGCTCCTCCCAAATACACAGACCCCCGCGCTCCTCCCAAATACACAGACCCTGCGCTCCTCCCAAATACACAGACCCCGCGCTCATCCCAAATACACAGACCCCGCGCTCCTCCCAAATACACAGACACTGAGCTCCTCCCAAATACACAGACCCTGCGCTCCTCCCAAATACACAGACCCAGCGCTCCTCCCAAATACACAGACCCTGCGCTCCTCCCAAATAGACTTGCAATTTATTAGTGAAACTCTACGTTTTGATCCTAAGGGGTTTATTCACTAAACAGTGATAAAATCAGTGCTTTGCTGAACGCCTTTGTATAGATTTATCGCGCACTAAAACATATTGGTAAAAATGGTATTCACTAAGAAAAAAATCCAAGTTTTTTAAAAGTTCGATAAGCTTATCACTGTTTAGTGAATAGCTATTACTGGTAAACAATAGCGATTTTGTCTTTTTTTTGCTTGTCGGACAACTTTTTGCCTCTGGCTGTTAATGGTCGTTAAAAGGCCATTATAGCGCGATACTGCGCTGTTATCACTGCTTTGTGAATAGCACAGCGGGCAGTATCGCGCAATAAGGGCGTTTATCGCCCATTAAACAGCTTAACACTGCTTTGTGAATAGGCCCCTAAGTCTTATAACAAATGAGTCATTTAGTTGCATCTTTTGAGAGAAAAATTATTCATGCCTCTAACCCCATCAGGGTAATCCCCATATTAGCCTGTACCTGCACTAAATACATAAGTTATCTTCTCAAGATACATGTGTGTGTATATATATATATATCCATACACACACACACACACATTGACAAAAATGAATTGACTGCACATCTTCTTTTTCAGATCGTGAAAACCAGTCTATCCTGATTACGTAAGTGAAATGAGCTCATTATTAACCTCAGCTATTACAGGAGCTAGAACTCCAATTCTGTCCCATTTTGACATATCATCTGAACTGCGAGAAATGTAGATAAGAAGCAACATTTTCTTATGAATAGAGGACTCCCTGGTGAGGGGGGAACGTGGGATTGTAGTCAATCCAAGAGGGGAACGCTGGGAATTATAATCATGTCATCTTCACTGATAAACAACGAACAGGGAAATTACCGCGAAACTTCTCCGGAGTGGGGGTCTCACAGCGAAATCACCGTGTCTGGTCCAGGGGCTCACCAGTTCTGGGAAAGTCCTCGGCGTGACAGACATTGCTGCTATGTTTTATCTTCTACTTTCAACAGCGGAGAATCAGGAGCTGGGAAAACGGTCAACACCAAACGTGTCATCCAGTACTTTGCAACAATTGCAGCTGCTGTAGACCCTTCGAAGAAAAAGGAAGTTGTCAACAAGCTACAGGTGAAGTGTTCATACATACACAGGGCCACGTATAGAGCAGGACCATAAATAAAGACATACATACACAGGGCCACGTATAGAGCAGTACCATAAATAAAGACATACATACACAGGGCCACGTATAGAGCAGGACCATAAATAAAGACATACATACACAGGGCCACGTATAGAGCAGGACCATAAATAAAGACATACATACACAGGGCCACGTATAGAGCAGGACCATAAATAAAGACATACATACACAGGGCCACGTATAGAGCAGCACCGGGCACACTCATTCACTTCAAATGTTGGTCAACCTAATCCATACACTCCTCGCTAATGGGGCAGGATTTGCTTCATTAGGAGAGACTCACACTACAATACGTACTTCTTCCTCCCTTCAGAATAATAATAGGAGCCTGCTGTTCCCATAGGTGCATTTGGAGAATGCCTCTTTCCCTTATTCCATCTCAGTTGTAATCTTAAAATATTTGAGAGCGGAAATCACCTGACCTTGTGGGTACCAGAAACTAATCCTGGTAAATTGTGACAGCCTTTACACCCCATTGTCCATTATTTAGTGCAATACTACAGGTGATATCTGCACACTATAATCAGCACCATATCTGCTATTTTCTCCTCTATATTCACACCACATCCCATATACTGTACACACCCCGCTCCTCGTCCTGTCTTTTGACATGGTTTACAGACAACAGAATAATCTTTTTACCATCCTCCCCTTCCTTTTGAATCAGCTTCACAACATGCCCCAGAGCTTGAGAAAGCCGTATTAACCCTTCTAATCACAGTTTGATATATATATATATCATAAGGGCCTGCCCAGCCATGATGTTTGTGCTCATCTACTCTGCAAACTGAACCAGGAGTGTGTGGCTTCACAGGAAAAGAAGGAAACACTGGAAGATCAAATCATTCAGACGAGCCTTCTACTAGAAGCAAACATTTTAATCACTACAAAATGTGTCTCTATGTTCAAAGATTGTGAGGAAATTCCATGCAAATTGAATAATACTGACCTTGCTATTTACAGGGAACACTTGAAGATCAAATCATTCAGGCTAACCCTCTCCTGGAGGCCTTCGGTAATGCCAAGACTTTGAGAAATGACAATTCATCTCGCTTTGTAAGTTACAGGAATATTTCTCTCTTTTTATGTGTGTAACTCCGACAATGTCATACTTATTAAAAAAATACATTGTTACAATCCCAATTTCTAGGGTAAATTCATCAGAATTCACTTCGGAACCACAGGGAAGCTATCTTCTGCAGATATTGAAACATGTAAGAATTGGTTTGTCTATTAAGTCTATTTTCCCCTCAATAATACACTCACTTACATTGCTGATATATAATCGTCTACAATTGCAGACTTACTGGAAAAATCCAGAGTAACATTCCAGCTTGCAGCTGAGAGAAGCTACCATATCTTCTACCAGATCATGACAAACAAGAAACCAGAAGTTGTTGGTAATTTACCATTTTTTGTTTTGCCTGATATATAAATGGGAAATTCAAAATGTGATTAAAATAATGTAATGTGAGTTAACATCTGTTCATGTTTAAGAAGAAATGTAATGTGTATCAAAAACACATGGTCCTGGGTGATATGCATCCACCAGGGTACCCCACTATTACTGCATCAGATTTCAGACAGCATTTTGTTTATGTTTCAACATTCAGAGATGCTTCTTATCACCACCAACCCATACGATTACCCCACTCTCAGCATGGGTGAGATTTCTGTGAAGAGTATTGATGACGTGGAGGAGTGGTTGGCTACTGATGTAAGTAATGCAAGAGATCAATAACCCACAGGTATAAATATTGAATGTAAGCTAATAACTCTTTATATTCACAGAACGCCATCGATATCTTGGGTTTCATCCAAGAGGAAAAGATTGGGATCTACAAGATGACTGGAGCAGTCATGCACCACAGTAACCTGAAATTCAAGGAAAAGCAGAGAGAGGAGCAGGCTGAGCCTGATGGCACTGAAGGTACGTGAACCTTTTCCCACTAGATGTATGCAGACTTGTCTTAACTGCACCAACACAAAGACTATTCCAAGGGCATAATATGCTGTATCTTCAATTTGTAGTTGCTGATAAAATCGGTTACTTGATGGGCCTGAATTCTGCCGACTTGTTGAAGGGTTTGTGCTATCCAAGGGTAAAGGTCGGCAATGAATATGTCACCAAGGGACAGACTGTCCAACAGGTAATTCATTTACAATTTCATAATTTAGCCTTCATTAAAATAGTGTAGACAGATTAAAAAGACATTATTACTCTCCTCAGGTCTACAACTCTGTTGGTGCTCTCGGCAAATCAATTTATGAGAAGCTGTTCTTGTGGATGGTCGCTCGTATCAATCAACAGCTGGATACCAAGCAACCAAGACAATACTTCATTGGTGTCCTGGATATTGCTGGGTTTGAAATCTTTAATGTAAGGTCTACTACTTATAAATGTGTAGAAACCAATTGTTGTTTCATGCAGAGTGTAAACCATTGGAAAAGCTGATTTAGGTTCAATCCATTTCTGACACCTTATGTGCAATACATTTTTACAGTACAACAGCTTGGAGCAGCTCTGCATCAATTTCACCAATGAAAAACTGCAACAGTTCTTCAACCACCACATGTTTGTTCTGGAACAGGAAGAGTATAAGAAGGAAGGCATTGAATGGGAATTCATTGACTTCGGTATGGATCTGGCTGCTTGCATTGAGCTTATTGAGAAGGTGGGTCTCTAAATAAATAAAACCGGTCTTCAGAAACAGAGCTAAATGTTGTATTGGAACTTACCAGCTTTGCATTTCTATTTTCAGCCAATGGGAATTTTCTCTATCCTTGAAGAGGAGTGCATGTTCCCCAAGGCTACTGACACCTCCTTCAAGAACAAGCTGTACGACCAGCATCTGGGCAAGTGCAACAACTTTGAGAAGCCCAAGCCTGGCAAAGGGAAGCTTGAAGCTCATTTCGCTCTGGTGCATTATGCTGGTACTGTGGATTACAACATCACTGGCTGGCTCATCAAGAATAAGGACCCACTGAATGAGTCTGTTATTCTACTCTACCAGAAGTCTTCAGTTAAACTGCTGTCCTTCCTCTACGCCAGCTATGCTACTGCTGCTGATGGTAATAATTGTGCAGCTATAATGTAATACTTCTTTTTTTTCCCGTGTCCCGTGATGATTTTTGTAATCCCATTGTCTTAATTACTTTGCAGCTGATGCAAAGAGTGGAAAGAAAAAGAAGGGAAGCTCTTTCCAGACCGTGTCTGCTCTGTTCAGGGTAAGTTTAAAATTGGATGTATAGCTAAATTATGTACATGACTACAGTACACTAGGTTCCTCTATTCATCTAAAAAAAAAGAAGGTTCTAAGACCATGTGTTCGTTCTTCTACAGGAAAATCTGAACAAGCTTATGACAAACCTGAGAAGCACTCACCCACACTTTGTGCGTTGTCTGATTCCCAATGAGAGCAAGACTCCTGGTAAAGTGTTTCATACAACTTCCTAATGAAGACACAATGGCCCATATTTACTAAATGGCGCTATTCCATAACACTCGAGTGAATGGGCCACAAAGTGTTTTGTGAAACAGCAATGCTTAGTAAATATGGTGTAATAAATATATGGTCCAATATCGTTTACCCTTTCTTACGCTATTAAACATATCTATTTCCATACTTCCAGGTACCATGGAGAACCCGCTGATCATCCACCAGCTGAGATGTAACGGTGTGCTGGAAGGTATCAGGATCTGCAGGAAGGGATTCCCCAGCAGAATCCTCTATGGTGACTTCAAACAACGGTAATTATCAACAACTCTTACAAGACCTTGAAAACTCAAATGTATCTATTAATTCCTAATTGGTGATTTTTTTTTCTATAATGAATCCATGAAATACAGCAACAAGATACATTTCTTGAAATTCAACTTGTCACCTACAACAATAAACAGCTACATGTAATAATCACATGGACTGTTTCAGGTACGCAGCAGTGTCCACAACACTCCAAATGTTTTGAGCCAAAATACATGCCCTTAGTCAAGACCAAGGTGCAGTTTTGACATTGGGAGTGCTGTGAACACCGGCGCTGTCCTGTTACTACTATTCATCCAGGTGGTGATCTACCGAGCCACATTAACCAAACAGCAGCAAGTATTTTCCTACACTATGATCCTGTTTATTGTGGGCTATCCACAACAGGGATATATTTGCTGCTTCAGGTGACACCGTCTTTACTGTCTGGGTTTAGGATTCAGTTTAATGGACCACTGAAGTGATTAACATTATTCAATGCACAGCTATTTGGTCTTATTCTTTATGACAATTATTTCAACTAATCTGTCTTTCACTTTAATGGTGAAGTTACAAAGTGCTGAACGCAAGCGCAATTCCAGCTGGGGAGTTTATTGACAGCAAGAAGGCTTCTGAGAAACTTCTGGGCTCTATTGATATTGATCACGCTCAATATAGATTTGGGCACACCAAGGTACGAAAATACATTGTCAATACATTAAAGGTGAAGTGACTTTATCACCTCTTTGGATATCTAACAATTACTTATTTGCTTACAGGTGTTCTTCAAAGCTGGTCTTCTGGGTGTTCTGGAAGAAATGAGAGATGACAAGTTAGCCCAACTTATCACTCGCACCCAGGCTCGTTGTAGAGGTTACTTGATGAGAATTGAGTTCAAGAAAATGGTGGAACGAAGGTATTGATTACACTACAATCTGTCAAAAATGGTAGATAGAAAAGTAACTTTTTAATTTAACCTTCCTTCTACATTTTTTCCAAACAGAGACGCTTGCTTTGTTATCCAGTACAATGTCAGGTCGTTCATGAGCGTCAAACACTGGCCATGGATGAAGCTGTACTTCAAGATTAAACCTCTCCTGCAGAGTGCCGAGACTGAGAAGGAGATGGCAAACATGAAAGAGGAGTTTGTGAAGACCAAGGAAGCACTGGTTAAGTCAGAAGCAAGAAAAAAGGAACTGGAAGAGAAAATGGTTGCCCTACTGCAAGAAAAGAATGATTTACAGCTGCAGTGTCAGTCGGTAAGAAGATTTAAATACAAATATATGTAACAAAAACCATAAGTATGTGGTAATGTAGATTGCTGATTTGCATCTCATATTCAAATAGGAAAATGAAAACCTGGCTGATGCAGAGGAAAGATGTGAAGGCCTCATCAAAAGCAAAATCCACCTGGAAGCCAAAATCAAGGAGCTTACAGAGAGACTTGAAGATGAGGAGGAAAGCAATGCTGAGCTAACAGCCAAGAAGAGGAAGCTGGAGGATGAATGCTCTGAGCTGAAGAAGGACATTGATGACCTGGAACTTACTTTGGCCAAAGTAGAAAAGGAAAAACACGCCACAGAAAACAAGGTGTGTGGAACGGCGCTGAAGCGAAACACTATGACCTAAATGTCATACAACAATAGTTATTTATTTATTCTCTTTCGTCCCTACGTTCAGGTGAAAAACCTTACGGAAGAAATGTCATCACTTGATGAGAATATCACAAAGGTTACCAAGGAGAAGAAGGCCCTCCAAGAGGCTCACCAGCAAACACTTGATGATCTTCAGGCTGAAGAGGACAAAGTCAGTTCTCTGACAAAAGCCAAAACTAAACTGGAACAGCAAGTAGACGATGTAAGTATTAAAAAAAGTATCTTTACAGAATATATTAAATACTTTTCCAACAGAACCATGAAACTGAAAATACTTTTCTGTCAAATAGCTGGAAGGTTCCCTGGAACAAGAGAAGAAACTTCGTCTTGACCTTGAGAGATCCAAGAGAAAACTTGAAGGTGATCTGAAGTTGTCACAGGAAACAGTCATGGATCTTGAAAATGATAAACAGCAAACTGAGGAAAGACTCAAGAAGTTAGTATTACTTGTTTATATTTTCCTTGAAACTGGATATTTTCCCCTCACATTGTCAGTAAAACAAAATTAAATCCCTAACATGATTTTCTAAACACAGAAAGGATTTTGAAATAAACCAGCTGCAAGGAAAGATGGAGGATGAACAGTCCCTGGGGTCCCAGCTGCAAAAAAAGATCAAAGAACTGCAGGTATCATTTCATAGGTGGAAGTTAGTAATTGTCCTCATTCTGCTATTTAATCTTATAGTATAATAATTCAATGTTTCTTCCGTCTAGGCTCGTATTGAAGAACTTGAGGAGGAAATTGAAGCTGAGCGCGCAGCTCGTGCCAAAGTTGAGAAACAGAGGTCTGATCTCTCCAGAGAGCTTGAGGAGATCAGTGAAAGGCTAGAAGAGGCTGGAGGTGCGACATCTGCCCAGATTGAGATGAACAAGAAACGTGAAGCCGAGTTCCAGAAAATGAGACGTGACCTGGAAGAGTCCACGCTTCAGCATGAAGCCACCGCTGCTGCTCTGCGCAAGAAGCATGCTGACAGCGTTGCTGAGCTTGGGGAACAGATTGATAACCTGCAGCGCGTTAAACAGAAGCTGGAGAAAGAGAAGAGCGAGTTCAAGATGGAAGTTGATGACCTTGCCAGCAACTTGGAGAATGTCTCCAAATCAAAGGTAAAACACCTGTTAAAGTTGTGTCACTTTTTGTTTTTATTGAGCTATACGTATTGAAATCCTAACGCTGCTATTTGTCCTTGAAGGCCAATCTTGAAAAAGTGAGCCGTGTGCTCGAGGACCAACTCAGTGAAATAAAGGCAAAGGATGATGAGCATCAACGTCTTCTCAATGATCTCACAATGCAAAGGGCCCGCTTCCAAACTGAGAACGGTATGTATGTTTGTAGACGGACGTTCACAGAGGTACACAATTGGAGACTTTTATAAGGTGAAATTATAATAAGGCTTTATTGTGCCTTTTTCTTTTCATCAGGAAATCCATCCAAACACAGGGGGGGGGGGGACAAAGCTTCTATTCACTTGGGAGTATTTCTAGTGAAACACTATGCAATTAATTCACATCTCCCTTAGTTAAGCATTTCTCCCAGCCCCAAACACATAGTATGAAATAAGCAGATATAAGAAGTCTCTTAAGAATGAAAGTCTTATCTGTTTCTTGGAGGGAAAATCTTCTCAGTTCCTGGTTCAGCTCCCTTCCCTCAGGGTGTGTCAGCTTCAGGTTTAGTAGTTTTCCCTGTGTCTTGAAATCAGCTCTTCTGTGTCTTCTGGCAGAGCTCAAGATATGGTCAGCTCCAGAGATCTGTGTTCTCTTGGTCAGTCTCTCCCGGGAGACTCAAGAACCCCTGCTCTGTCTCCAAAGGTCAGCTCACAAGTGAGCTAAGGAGTCACTTCCTGTCTCACAAGACAGGCTTTTGTAAGCAATCTAAATCAGGCAGGTGGTGTTTATTAATTGACTACCAGCAGTTAACCACCACACTGCTAGATTAAAGGCACATTACTTGAACAGGGATTACTCCCCTGTTACAATGTTACTACATATAACATGCAAATAATCAAAAATAGCAAAGATTAAAATAGATTACATTTTTATAAAAACCAGAATGTTAGATCTGCTAACTGCTCTATAGTATACCATGTTTTTTAGTCTTAATATGGAACAATTAATCTGTGGAGTTTTTAATACTTGAAACATTGAGAATGTAAAATACATGGAGATACAGAAGAAAAAGGGGAATGTGGAATATCAAAGCAATGAAAGCAACAATTACAATGTCATTTAGCCAAGAACAAAAGATAAAAGGTGGTTAAATATGTGCGCATACAGATGTAGCGGACGTTACTGCTGGCGCGTTGCAGCACGACACACACAACTCGCCAGTGGGGGCAACCGCCATTGTAACAGCATTAGCCATGTGTGAAAAAGGGGCAGGTTAACACACCACCGGGTGCAATAACGCTGGTTACAGCTGTAT
>NW_027456029.1:12500-26518 GCF_040206685.1 Ascaphus truei | reverse complement strand
ACACACACCCTCGACACACACACACACACCTGACACACACACACACACCTGACACACACACACACACACCTGACACACACACACCTGACACACACCTGACACACACACACACACCTGACACACACACCTGACACACACACCTGACACACACACCACCTGACACACACACACACGCACGCACACGCACGCACGCACGCACGCACGCACACGCACGCACGCACGCACGCACGCACGCACGCACGCACGCACGCACGCACACACACGGGGCGTGGCCTCCCTGCACATTTCCCGCCCTGCTCTCGCGTGTGAGCCGCGCGTGCAGCATGCGCGGTGACGTCAGACCCTCCCACCCCCTTCGCGTTCAGCACGCACGCGCTCCCCCGGGAAGAAAGTAGGCGAGGCCGCGCGGGCAGCGTGCGCAGTGACGTCAGACCTCCTCGCGCTCCGCACGCACGCGCTCCCCGGTAGGAAGGTACGCGAGGCCGCGGCTCCGCAGGAGGAGGTAGGCCGCAGCATGGCGGGGAACGTGCAGCGTGCGCAGTGACGTCAGCCCCCCGCTCGCCTCCGGTTCCCGCTCCCCGGGAGGAGGTAGGCTGCAGGAGGAGGTACGTGAGGCCGCGGCTCCCCGGGAGCAAGGTACGCCAGGCCGCGGGAGGAGGTACGCCAGGCCGCAGGAGGAGGTAGGCCGCAGCCAGGCCGCGGCTCCCCGGGAGGAGGTACCCCAGGCCGCGGGAGGAGGTACGCCAGGCCGCGGCTCCCCGGGAGGAGGTAGGCCGCAGCATGGCGGGGAGCGGCGGGGAGACCAAGGTGATCTATCACCTGGACGAGGAGGAGACCCCGTACCTGGTGAAGGTGCCGGTCCCGGCCGCGGCCATCCGTCTGCGGGGACTTCCGGGCGGCGCTGGGCCGCAGCCACGTCAAGTACTTCTTCAAGGCCATGGACCGCGACTTCGGGTATATTATCTATATATACTGCTATACACACTATTACTATACACGGCTACACCCCTCACCCACCTACGCACACTGCGCCCCTCTATATACTGTGTATATATACCGCAGCCACATAATGTACTTCTTCAAGGCCATGGACCGCGACTTCGGTATATATCTATATATACTGCTATACACACTATTACTATACACTGCAACACCCCTCACCCACCTACGCACACTGCACCCCTCTATATACTGTGACCGCAGCCACATAATGTACTTCTCAAGGCCATGGACCGCGACTTCGGGTATATATCTATATATATATACTGCTATACACACTATTACTATACACTGCTACACCCCTCACCCACCTACGCACACGGCACCCTTCTATATACTGTGTATATATACCGCAGCCACATAATGTACTTCTTCAAGGCCATGGACCGCGACTCGAGATCTCCTAATCTCGTAGAGATAGATGATAGATAGATATAGATATTTAGATGAGATATTTTTTAGATCTGAAATGTGTAAACACCTCTTCCTGCTGGGGACTTCGTCTATTTACTATGTAACCCAATCATACTATAGGTAGTACCACCTTATACCTATACTACTAACCATACAGAGTACTACCAGGCGTGTGTATATCACCTTATACCTATACTACTAACCATACAGAGTACTACAGGCGTGTGTATATCTTTCTCTATCTATATATCGATCCTGATGGATCCCATGTTTCTCTCTCTGTGTAATCTATATTGGTATATAGATCAGGTATATCAGTATACAGGTGTGTGTACATATAAAACGTTATATAGATGAGGTGTATCAGTATATAGGTGTGTGTGTGTGTACATAGGGTATCTCAGTATATAGGTGTTTTGTGTGTGTATGAACATATAGTGTATACATAGGGGTGTGCGTGTGTGTACATATAGGGTATCTCAGTATATAGTGTGTGTGAACATATATCTCCAGTATATAGATAGGATGTGTACGTATATAGATGGGGTATATCAGTGTACACACACCTGACATTCACTGATGTATACCGTGCGTATGAGTATACCGTGCGTATGATGCATAGGTGCTGGGAATACATCTTTGAGCCATTGATATAATGGAGCTCCCAGACACGCATGCATACTCTTTATGACTGTATATAATGTATAAAGTGTGTACCCCTGGGCTTTAAGTCCTGCTGTATAACCACGTGTGACCCGGTACCTTTATACTCCCGCAGGGTGGTGAAGGAGGAGATCTCGGATGACAACGCCATGCTACCGTGTTTCAACGGGCGCGTGGTGTCGTGGGTAAGTCCGGGGGTGAGGAGGGTCCCGCCCACGCCTGGTGTATACTCCCCGCTGAATAACACGCCACACGCGCACACGCCTGGAGTATACTCCCGCTGAATAACACGCGCACACGCCTGGTGTATACTCCCCGCTAAATAACACGCCACACGCGCACACGCCTGGTGTATACTCCCCGCTGAGTCACACGCCGCACACACGCCTGGTGTATACTCCCCGCTGAGTAACACGCCACATGCCTAGTGTATACATCCCCGCTGAGTAAACACGCCACGCACGTCTGGTGTATACTCCCCGCTGAATAACACGCACACGCGCACACGCCTGGTGTATACTCCCCGCCGAGTACACGCCACATGCCTAGTGTATACTCCCCGCAGAGTAACACGCCACACGCACACACGCCTGGTGTATACTCCCCGCTGAATAACACGCCACACGCGCACACGCCTGGTGTATACTCCCCGCAGAGTAACACGCCACATGCCTAGTGTATACTCCCCGCTGAATAACACGCCACGCACGTCTGGTGTATACTCCCCGCTGAGTAACATGCCACACGCACACGCATGTGCATGCAGATGACAAGCCCCGGGCCCCTGCGGGGCCTCATGAAGCCCTTATTCTGGGGTGCAACGGATGAATACACCATGTTTTTTATATCCCTTACGGTGGTCGGGGGATTAACCCCTCGTGTGCATGCTTTGAGGCGGGGTATTAACCCTTCCCCCCCCTCCCCCAGCTGGTGTCCTCCGAGACCTCTCCGCCCGATCAGACGCCTCCCCCCGCCGATTTGAGACCCTCTCCTTCCCCTCCCCCTCCTCCACTGCCACCGCCCCCCGCAGAGCGGACCAGTGGCATCGGGGACTCGAGACCGCCCTCCTTCCAGTGAGTATGAGCGGAGCGGCGGTGCGCACGCTCCCTCCTGTCAGAGGATGTCCCGGGTAACGCGGCTTCTCCCCCCCCCCCCCCCAGTCCCAACGGTTTCCGGCAGCCGCGAGAACCTGGACCAGGAGACGGAGACTGAGTCTGTGATATCCGTGAGGAGGGAGCGAGCGCGGAGGCGGGAGAGCAGCGAGCACGGTGGGTCACAGGCAGCGTGCGCGGGGTTAACGGGCGGTGTGTGATACAGGCAGCATGTGCGGGGTTAACGGGTGGTGTGTGTTACAGGCAGCGTGCGTGGGGTTAACGGGCAGTGTGTGTCACAGCAGCGCGGGTTAACAGGTGGTGTGTGTCACAGGCAGCGCGTGCGGGGTTAACGGGCGGTGTGTGTTACAGGCAGCGAGCGCGGGGTTAATGGGCAGTGTGTGTTACAGGCAGCGCGGGGTTAACAGGTGGTGTGTGTCACAGGCAGCGCGGGGTTAACAGTGGTGTGTGTCACAGGCAGCGCGTGCGGGGTTAACGGGCGGTGTGTGTTACAGGCAGCGTGTGCGGTGTTAACAGGCGGTGTGTGTTACAGGCAGCGTGTGCGGGGTTAATGGGCAGTGTGTGTTACAGACAGCGTGCGCGCGGTTAACGGGCGGTGTGTGTTACAGGCAGCGCGGGGTTAACGGGCGGTGTGTGTTACAGGCAGCGTGTGCGAGGTTAACGGGCGGTGTGTCACAGGTAGCGTGTGCGGGGTTAATGGGCAGTGTGTGTTACAGACAGCGTGCGCGGGTTTAACGGGCGTGTGTGTTACAGGCAGCGTGTGCGAGGTTAACGGGCGGTGTGTGTTACAAGCAGCGTGCGCGGGGTTAATGGGCAGTGTGTGTTACAGACAGCGTGCGCGGGGTTAACGGGCGGTGTGTGTGATACAGGCAGCATGCGCAGGGTTAACAGGCGGTGTGTGTTACAGGCAGCGTGTGCGGGGTTAATGGGCGGTGTGTGTGTTACAGGCAGCGCGGGGTTAACGGGCGGTGTGTATTACAGGCCGCTAGCGGCGGGGTTAACGGGCGGTGTGTGATACAGGCAGCGTGCGCGGGCTTAACAGGCGGTGTGTGTGTTACAGGCAGCGTGTGCGGGGTTAACGGGCGGTGTGTGTTACAGCAGCGAGCGCGGGTTAACGGGCGGTGTGTGTTACAGGCAGCGCGCGTGGGGTTAACGGGCGGTGTGTGTTACAGGCAGCGCGGGGTTAACGGGCGGTGTGTGATACAGGCAGCGTGCGCGGGGTTAACAGGCGGTGTGTGTGTTACAAGCAGCGTGCGCGGGGTTAACGGGCGGTGTGTGTTACAGGCAGCGCGCGTGGGGTTAACGGGCGTTGTGTGTTACAGGCAGCGCGCGTGGGGTTAACGGGCGTTGTGTGTTACAGGCAGCGCGTGTGGGGTTAACGGGCGGTGTGTGTGTGTTACAGGCAGCGCTCGCGGGGTTAACGGGCGGTGTGTGTGTGTGTTACAGGCAGCGCTCGCGGGGTTAAACGGGCGGTGTGTGTGGTGTGTGATACAGGCAGCGCTCGCGGGTTAACGGGCGGTGTGTGTGTTACAGGCAGCCTGCGCGGGGTAACGGGCCGTGTGTGTTACAGGCAGCCTGCACGGGGTTAACGGGCGGTGTGTGTGTTACAGGCAGCCTGCGCGGGGTTAACAGGCGTTGTGTGTGATACAGGCAGCGTGCGCGGGGTTAACGGGCGGTGTGTGTGTTACAGGCAGCGTGCGCGGGGTTAACGGGCGGTGTGTGTGTTACAGGCAGCGTGTGCGGGGTTAACAGGTGGTGTGTGTGTTACAGGCAGCCTGCACGGGGTTAACGGGCGGTGTGTGTGTACAGGCAGCGAGCGCGGGGTTAACGGGCGGTGTGTGTGTTACAGCAGCCTGCGCGGGGTTAACAGGCGTTGTGTGTGATACAGCAGCGAGCGCGGGGTTAACAGCGGTGTGTGTGTTACAGGCAGCGCGCGCGGGTTAACGGGCCGTGTGTGTTACAGGCAGCGTGCGCGGGGTTAACGGGCGGTGTGTGTGATACAGGCAGCCTGCGCGGGGTTAACGGGCCGTGTGTGTTACAGGCAGCGTGCGCGGGGTTAACGGGCCGTGTGTGTTACAGGCAGCGTGCGCGGGGTTAACGGGCGGTGTGTGTGATACAGGCAGCCTGCGCGGGTTAACGGGCCGTGTGTGTTACAGGCAGCCTGCGCGGGGTTAACGGGCGGTGTGTGTGTTACAGGCAGCCTGCGCGGGGTTAACAGGCGTTGTGTGTGATACAGGCAGCGTGCGCGGGGTTAACGGGCGGTGTGTGTGTTACAGGCAGCGTGCGCGGGGTTAACGGGGGGTGTGTGTGTTACAGGCAGCGTGCGCGGGGTTAACGGGCGGTGTGTGTGTTACAGGCAGCGTGCGCGGGGTTAACGGGCGGTGTGTGTGTTACAGGCAGCGTGCGCGGGGTTAACGGCCGGTTGGACAGGCACCTCGCTGGTTACGAGTCGGCATCAACACTTCTGACCAGTGAGATCGAGACGAGTATCTGTGACTCTGAGGAGGACGACACCATGAGCCGGTAACGGGGGGCACAGAACCAGGGGGGGGGGGCCAGGGGAGAACGTGGGCTGACACAGTGCTCAAATCTTCTCTCCCCCCCACCCCCCCCGCCCCCCTCACAGGTTCAGCAGCTCAACGGAGCAGAGCAGGCGCCTCACGGCTTCTGAAACGGCACCGGCGCCGACGCAAGCAAAGACCTCCCCGCCTGGAGAGGGTGAGAGGGGGGTCTCCCCCCGCAGGGTGACACAGAATGAGACTGTCCCCCCCCCCCCCCCCTGCAGGGTGACACAGAATGAGACTGTCCCTCCCCCCGCAGGGTGACACAGAATGAGACTGTCCCTCCCCCGCAGGGTGACACAGAACGAGACTGTCCCTCCCCCGCAGGGTGACACAGAATGAGACTGTCCCTCCCCCGCAGGGTGACACAGAACAAGACTGTCCCTCCCCCCGCAGGGTGACACAGTGACACAGACAGAAGGGAGCTATGAGACTGTCCCTCCCCCCGCAGGGTGACACAGAACGAGACTGTCCCTCCCCCGCAGGGTGACACAGTGACACAGACAGAAGGGAGCTATGAGACTGTCCTCCCCCCGCAGGGTGACACAGAATGAGGACTGTCCCTCCCCCGCAGGGTGACACAGAATGAGACTGTCCCTCCCCCCGCAGGGTGACACAGAATGAGACTGTCCCTCCCCCCGCAGGTGACACAGAATGAGACTGTCCCTCCCCCGCAGAGTGACACAGAACGAGACTGTCCCTCCCCCCGCAGAGTGACACAGAACGAGACTGTCCCTCCCCCCGCAGGGTGACACAGTGACACAGACAGAAGGGAGCTATGAGACTGTCCCTCCCCCCGCAGGGTGACACAGAATGAGACTGTCCCTCCCCCGCAGGGTGACACAGAATGAGACTGTCCCTCCCCCCGCAGGTGAAACAGAATGAGACTGTCCCTCCCCCCGCAGGGTGACACAGAATGAGACTGTCCTCCCCCCGCAGGGTGACACAGAATGAGACTGTCCCTCCCCCCCGCAGGGTGACACAGAATGAGACTGTCCCTCCCCCCGCAGGGTGACACAGAATGAGACTGTCCCTCCCCCCGCAGGGTGACACAGAATGAGACTGTCCCTCCCCCCGCAGGGTGACACAGAATGAGACTGTCCCTCCCCCCGCAGGGTGACACAGAATGAGACTGTCCCTCCCCCCGCAGGGTGACACAGAATGAGACTGTCCCTCCCCCCGCAGGGTGACACAGAATGAGACTGTCCCTCCCCCGCAGGGTGACACAGAACGAGACTGTCCCTCCCCCCGCAGAGTGACACAGAACGAGACTGTCCCTCCCCCCGCAGGGTGACACAGTGACACAGACAGAAGGAGCTATGAGACTGTCCCTCCCCCCGCAGGGTGACACAGAATGAGACTGTCCCTCCCCCCGCAGGGTGACACAGAATGAGACTGTCCCTCCCCCCGCAGGGTGACACAGAATGAGACTGTCCCTCCCCCCGCAGGGTGACACAGAATGAGACTGTCCTCCCCCCGCAGGGTGACACCAGAATGAGACTGTCCCTCCCCCCGCAGGGTGACACAGAATGAGACTGTCCCTCCCCCCGCAGGGTGACACAGAATGAGACTGTCCCTCCCCCCGCAGGGTGACACAGAATGAGACTGTCCCTCCCCCCACAGGGTGACACAGAATGAGACTGTCCCTCCCCCCGCAGGGTGACACAGAATGAGACTGTCCCTCCCCCGTATGACACTCTCTCTCTTATCTTTTAGACGTCGTCATTCAGCAGTGTGACAGATTCTACGATGTCTCTGAACATTATTACTGTCACACTAAACAAGGGTAAATATCTCTCTGCGCGCTCTCTTTGCGCGCTCTCTCTGCGCACTCTCTGCGCGCGCGTTCTCTCCGGGCCGCTCTGGTTACTCACGCGCTTTCTCTGCGTGCTCTCTCTGTGCGCGCTCTCTGTGCGCGCGCGTTCTCTCCGGGCGCGCTCTGGTTACTCACGCGCTCTCTGTGCGCGCTCTCTGTGCGCGCTCTCTGTGCGCGCTCTCTGTGCGCGCTCTCATGTGCGCGCTCTCTGTGCGCGCTCTCTGTGCGCGCTCTCTGTGCGCGCTCTCTGTGCGCGCTCTGTGCGCGCTCTCTGTGCGCGCGCGTTCTCTCCGGGCGCGCTCTGGTTACTCACGCGCTCTGTGCGCGCTCTCTGTGCGCGCGTTCTCTCCGGGCGCGCTCTGGTTACTCGCGCGCTCTCTGTGCGCGCTCCTCTGTGCGCGCTCTCTGTGCGCGCTCTCTGTGGCGCCTCTCTGTGCGCGCTCTCTGTGCGCGCTCTCGCGCTCTCTGTGCGCGCTCTCGCGCTCTCTGTGCGCGCTCTCGCGCTCTCTGTGCGCGCGCGTTCTCTCCGAGCGCGCTCTCTGTGCGCGCTCTCTGTGCGCGCTCTCTGTGCGCGCTCTCTGTGCGCGCGTTCTCTCCGGGCGCGCTCTGGTTACTCACGCGCTCTCTCTGTGCGCGCTCTCTGTGCGCGCGCATTCTCTCCGGGCGCACTTAGGTTACTCACGCGCTCTCTCTGCGTGCTCTCTCTGCGCGCGCGTTCCCTCCGGGCGCGCTCTGGTTACTCACGCGCTCTCTGTGCGCGCTCTCTGTGCACGCTCTCTGTGCGCGCTTTCTGTGCGTGCTCTCTGTGGCGCGCTCTCTGTGCGCGCTCTCTGTGCGCGCTTTCTGTGCGCGCTCTCCGGGCGCGCTCTGGTTACTCACGCGCTCTCTGTGCGCGCTCTCTTTGCGCGCTCTCTCTGCGCGCTCGTTCCCTCCGGGCACGCTCTGCTTACTCACGCGCTCTCTGTGCGCGCTCTCTCTGCGCGCTCTCTCTGCGCGCTCTCTCTGCCCGCGCGTTCCCTCCGGGCGCGCTCTGGTTACTCACGCGCTCTCTGTGCGCGCTCTCTGTGCGCGCTCTCTGTGCGCGCTCTCTGTGCGCGCTCTCTGTGCGCGCTCTCTGTGCGCGCTCTCTGTGCGCGCTCTCTGTGCGCGCGTTCTCTCGGGCGCGCGTTCTCCTCCGGGCGCGCTCTGGTTACTCACGCGCTCTCTCTGTGCGCGCTCTCTGTGCGCGCGCATTCTCTCCGGGCGCGCTTAGGTTACTCACGCGCTCTCTCTGCGCGCTCTCTCTGCGCGCGCGTTCCCTCCGGGCGCGCTCTGGTTACTCACGCGCTCTTTGCGCGCTCTCTCTGCGCGCTCTCTCTGCGCGCGCGTTCTCTCCGGGCGCGCTCTGGTTACTCACGCGCTCTCTGCGCGGCGCTCTCTCCGGGCACGCTTTGGTTACTCACGCGCGCTCTCTTTGCGCGCTCTCTCTGCGTGCGCGCTCTCTCCGGGCGCGGTCTGGTTACTCACGCGCTCTCTCTGCGCGCTCTCTCTGCGCGCACCGCTCTCTCCGGGCGCGCTCTGGTTACTCACGCGCTCTCTCTGCGCGCTCTCTCTGCGCGCTCTCTCTGCGCGCGTGTTCTCTCCGGGCGCGCTCTGGTTACTCACGCGCTCTCTGCGCGCTCTCTGTGCGCGCTCTCTCTTCGCACGCGTTCTCTCTGGGCGCGCTCTGGTTACTCACGCGCTCTCTGCGCGCTCTCTCTGCGCACGCGCTCTCTCCGGGCTCTCTCTGGTTACTCACGCGCTCTCTGTGCGCGCTCTCTGTGCGCGCTCTCTGTGCGTGCTCTCTCTGCGCGCGCGTTCTCTCCGGGCGCGCTTTGGTTACTCACGCGCTCTCTCTGCGCGCTCTCTCAGCGCGTGAGCTCTCTCCGGGCTCGCTCTGGTTACTCACGCGCTCTCTGTGCGCGCTCTCTGTGCGCGCTCTCTGTGCGCGCTCTCTGTGCGCGCGCGTTCTCTCCGGGCTCGCTCTGGTTACTCACGCGCTCTCTGTGCGCGCTCTCTGTGCGCGCTCTCTGTGCGCGCTCTCTGTGCGCGCTCTCTGTGCACGCTCTCTGTGCGCGCGCGTTTTCTCCGTGCGCGCTCTGGTTACTCAGGTGCTCTCTGTGCGTGCTCTCTGTGCGCGCGCGTTCTCTCCGGGCGCGCTCTGGTTACTCACGCGCTCTCTGTGCGCGCTCTCTGTGCGCGCTCTCTGTGCGCGCTCTCTGTGCGCGCTCTCTGTGCGCGCTCTCTGTGCGCGCTCTCTGTGCGCGCTCTCTGTGCGCGCTCTCTGTGCGCGCTCTCTGTGCGCGCTCTCTGTGCGCGCTCTGGTTACTCACGCGCTCTCTGTGCGCGCTCTCTTTGCGCGCTCTTTCTGCGCGCGCGTTCCCTCCGGGCGTGCTCTGGTTACTCACGCGCTCTCTGTGCGCGCTCTCTGTGCGCGCTTTCTGTGCGCGCTCTCCGGGCGCGCTCTGGTTACTCACGCGCTCTCTTTGCGCGCTCTCTCTGCGCGCGCGTTCCCTCCGGGCACGCTCTGCTTACTCACGCGCTCTCTGTGCGCGCTCTCTGTGCGCGCTCTCTCTGCACGCTCTCTCTGCCCGCGCGTTCCCTCCGGGCGCGCTCTGGTTACTCACGCGCTCTCTTTGCGCGCTCTCTTTGCGCGCTCTCTCTGCGGGCGCGTTCCCTCCGGGCGCGCTCTGGTTACTCACGCGCGCTCTATGCGCGCTCTCTCTGTGCGCGCGTTCTTTCCGGGCGCGCTCTGGTTACTCACGCGCTCTCTGCGCGTTCTCTCTGCGCACGCGCTCTCTCCGGGTGCGCTCTGGTTACTCACGCGCTCTCTGCGCGCGCTCTCTGCGCACGCGCTCTCTCCGGGCGCGCTCTGGTTACTCACGCACTCTGCGCGCTCTCTCTGCGCGCGCGTTCCCTCCGGGCGCGCTCTGGTTACTCACGCACTCTCTGCGCGCTCTCTCTGCGCGCGCATTCCCTCCGGGCGCGCTCTGGTTACTCACGCGCTCCCTCTCGCCCCCCCCCCCCCCCCCCCCCCCCCCCGGCAGAGAAATATAACTTCCTGGGGATCTCCATCATGGGGCAGAGTAACGAGCGCGCTCTCTCTGCGCTCTCTGTGCGCTCTTTCTGTGCGCGCGCGCTCTCTCCGCGCGCTCTCTGGTTACTCACGCGCCCCCTCCCCCCCCGGCAGAGAAATATAACTTCCTGGGGATCTCCATCGTGGGGCAGAGTAACGAGCGCGCTCTCTCTGCGCTCTTTCTGTGCGCGCGCTCTCTCCGCGCGCTCTCTGGTTACTCACGCGCCCCCTCCCCCCCCGGCAGAGAAATATAACTTCCTGGGGATCTCCATCGTGGGGCAGAGTAACGAGCGCGCTCTCTCTGCGCTCTTTCTGTGCGCGCGCTCTCTCCGCGCGCTCTCTGGTTACTCACGCGCCCCCTCCCCCCCCGGCAGAGAAATATAACTTCCTGGGGATCTCCATCGTGGGGCAGAGTAACGAGCGCGCTCTCTCTGCGCGCTCTCTCTGCGCGCTCTCTCTGCGCGCTCTCTCTGCGCGCTCTCTCTGCGCGCGCTCTCTCTCCGGGCGCGCTCTGGTTACTCACGCGCTCCCTCTCGCCCCCGGCAGAGAAATATAACTTCCTGGGGATCTCCATCGTGGGGCAGAGTAACGAGCGCGCTCTCTCTGCGCGCTCTCTCTGCGCGCTCTCTCCGGGCGCGCTCTGGTTACTCACGCGCTCCCTCTCGCCCCCGGCAGAGAAATATAACTTCCTGGGGATCTCCATCGTGGGGCAGAGTAACGAGCGCGCTCTCTCTGCGCGCTCTCTCTGCGCGCTCTCTCTGCGCGCTTTCTCTGCGCGCGCGCTCTCTCCGGGCGCGCTCTGGTTACTCACGCGCTCCCTCTCGCCCCCGGCAGAGAAATATAACTTCCTGGGGATCTCCATCGTCGGGCAGAGTAACGAGCGCGCTCTCTCTGCGCGCGCTCTCTGCGCGTTCCCTCCGCGCGCTCTCTGGTTACTCACGCGCTCCCTCTCGCAGAGAAATATAACTTCCTGGGGATCTCCATCGTGGGGCAGAGTAACGAGCGCGCTCTCTCTGCGCGCTCTCTCTGCGCGCTCTCTCTGCGCGCTCTCTCTGCGCGCTCTCTCTGCGCGCTCTCTCTGCGCGCTCTCTCTGCGCGCTCTCTGGTTACTCACGCGCTCCCTCTCGCCCCCGGCAGAGAAATATAACTTCCTGGGGATCTCCATCGTGGGGCAGAGTAACGAGCGCGCTCTCTCTGCGCGCTTTCTCTGCGCGCGCGCGCTCTCTCCGGGCGCGCTCTGGTTACTCACGCGCTCTCTCTGCGCGCTCTCTCCGCGCGCTCTCTGGTTACTCACGCGCTCTCTGCGCTCTCTCTGCTCGCGCGCTCTCTCCGGGCGCTCTGGTTACTCACTCGCCCCCCCCCCCCCCGGCAGAGAAATATAACTTCCTGGGGATCTCCATCGTGGGGCAGAGTAACGAGCGCGCTCTCTCTGCGCGCTCTCTCTGCGCGCTCTCTCTGCGCGCTCTCTGCGCGCGCTCTCTGCGCGTGCTCTCTGCGCGCGCTCTCTGCGCGCGCTCTCTGCGCGCGCTCTCTGCGCGCGCTCTCTGCGCGCGCTCTCTCTCCGGGCGCGCTCTGGTTACTCACGCGCTCCCTCTCGCCCCCGGCAGAGAAATATAACTTCCTGGGGATCTCCATCGTGGGGCAGAGTAACGAGCGCGCTCTCTCTGCGCGCTCTCTCTGCGCGCTCTCTCTGCGCGCTCTCTCTGCGCGCTCTCTCTGCGCGCTCTCTCTGCGCGCTCTCTCTGCGTGCGCGCTCTCTCCGGGCGCGCTCTGGTTACTCACGCGCTCCCTCTCGCCCCCGGCAGAGAAATATAACTTCCTGAGGATCTCCATCGTGGGGCAGAGTAACGAGCGCGCTCTCTCTGCGCGCTCTCTCTGCGCGCTTTCTCTGCGCGCGCGCTCTCTCCGGGCGCGCTCTGGTTACTCACGCGCTCCCTCTCGCCCCCGGCAGAGAAATATAACTTCCTGGGGATCTCCATCGTCGGGCAGAGTAACGAGCGCGCTCTCTCTGCGCGCTCTCTCTGCGCGCTCTCTCTGCGCGCTCTCTCTGCGCGCTCTCTCTGCGCGCTCTCTCTGCGCGCTCTCTCTGCGCGCTCTCTCTGCGCGCTCTCTCTGCGCGCTCTCTCTGCGCGCTCTCTCCGGGCGCTCTCTCCGGGCGCTCTCTGGTTACTCACGCGCTCCCTCTCGCCCCCGGCAGAGAAATATAACTTCCTGGGGATCTCCATCGTCGGGCAGAGTAACGAGCGCGCTCTCTCTGCGCGCTCTCTCTGCGCGCTCTCTGAGCGCTCTGCGCGTTCCCTCCGCGCGCTCTCTGGTTACTCACGCGCTCCCTCTCGCAGAGAAATATAACTTCCTGGGGATCTCCATCGTGGGGCAGAGTAACGAGCGCGCTCTCTCTGCGCGCTCTCTCTGCGCGCTCTCTCTGCGCGCTCTCTCTGCGCGCTCTCTCTGCGCGCTCTCTCTGCGCGCTCTCTCTGCGCGCTCTCTCTGCGCGCTCTCTCTGCGCGCTCTCTCTGCGCGCTCTCTGGTTACTCACGCGCTCCCTCTCGCCCCCGGCAGAGAAATATAACTTCCTGGGGATCTCCATCGTGGGGCAGAGTAACGAGCGCGCTCTCTCTGCGCGCTTTCTCTGCGCGCGCGCTCTCTCCGGGCGCACGCTGGTTACTCATGCGCTCTCTCTGCGCGCTCTCTCTGCGCGCTCTCTCTGCGCGCTCTCTCTGCGCGCTCTCTGGTTACTCACGCGCTCCCTCTCGCCCCCGGCAGAGAAATATAACTTCCTGGGGATCTCCATCGTCGGGCAGAGTAACGAGCGCGCTCTCTCTGCGCGCTCTCTCTGCGCGCTCTCTCTGCGCGCTCTCTCTGCGCGCTCTCTCTGCGCGCTCTCTCTGCGCGCTCTCTCTGCGCGCTCTCTCTGCGCGCTCTCTCTGCGCGCTCTCTCTGCGCGCTCTCTCTGCGCGCTCTCTCTGCGCGCTCTCTCTGCGCGCTCTCTCTGCGCGCTCTCTCTGCGCGCTCTCTCTGCGCGCTCTCTCCGGGCGCGCTCTGGTTACTCACGCGCTCCCTCTCGCCCCCGGCAGAGAAATATAACTTCCTGGGGATCTCCATCGTGGGGCAGAGTAACGAGCGCGCTCTCTCTGCGCGCTTTCTCTGCGCGCGCGCTCTCTCCGGGCGCACGCTGGTTACTCACGCGCTCTCTCTGCGCGCTCTCTCTGCGCGCTCTCTCTGCGCGCTCTCTCTGCGCGCTCTCTCTGCGCGCTCTCTCTGCGCGCTCTCTCTGCGCGCTCTCTCTGCGCGCTCTCTCTGCGCGCTCTCTCTGCGCGCTCTCTCTGCGCGCTCTCTGGTTACTCACGCGCTCCCTCTCG